>NC_140172.1:39878797-39903797 GCF_963971535.1 Notolepis coatsorum
GTCCTCTACTGTCCTCTACTTCTCTACTGTCTCTACTGCTCTACTGTCTCTACTGTCTCTACTGTCTCTACTGTCTCTACTGTCTCTACTGTCTCTACTGTCCTCTACTGTCTCTACTGTCTCTACTGTCCTCTACTGTCTCTACTGTCTCTACTGTCTCTACTGTCTCTACTGTCTCTACTGTCCTCTACTGTCTCTACTGTCTCTACTGTCTCTACTGTCTCTACTGTCTCTACTGTCCTCTACTGTCTCTACTGTCTCTACTTTCTCTGCTTTCTCTACTGTCTCTACTGTCTCTACTGTCTCTACTGTCTCACTTCTTACTGTCTCTACTGTCCTCTACTGTCTCTACTGTCCTTCTCTACTTTCTCTTCTCTACTGTCTCTACTGTCTCTACTGTCTCTACTGTCCTCTACTTGTCTCAACTGTCTCTACTGTCTCTACTGTCCTCTACTGTCTCTACTGTCTCTACTGTCTCTACTGTCCTCTACTTTCTCTACTGTCCTCTACTGTCTCTACTGTCTACTGTCTCTACTGTCTCTACTGTCTCTACTGTCTCTACTGTCTCTACTGTCTCTACTGTCTCTATGTCCTCTACTGTCTCTACTGTCTCTACTGTCTCTACTGTCTCTACTGTCTCTACTGTCTCTACTGTCTCTACTGTCTCTACTGTCTCTACTGTCTCTACTGTCTCTACTGTCCTCTACTGTCTCTACTGTCTCTACTGTCTCTACTGTCTCTACTGTCTCTACTGTCTCTACTGTCTCTACTGTCTCTACTGTCTCTACTGTCTCTACTGTCCTACTGTCTCTACTGTCTCTACTGTCTCTACTGTCTCTACTGTCTCTACTGTCTCTACTGTCTCTCTTCTTACTGTCTCTCTAACTGTCTGCTACTTCTCTACTTTCTCTACTGTCTCTACTGTCTCTACTGTCTCTACTGTCTCTACTGTCTCTACTGTCTCTACTGTCTCTACTGTCTCTACTGTCTCTACTGTCCTCTACTGTCTCTACTGTCTCTACTTTCTCTACTGTCTCTACTTTCCACTCCCAACACATTTCAATAGTAGTGGTTCGCTCCTGCGGCAAGGAAGGAAGGAAGGAAGGAAGGAAGGAAGGAAGGAAGGAGAAGGAAGGAAGGAAGGAAGGAAGGAAGGAAGGAAGGAAGGAAGGAGGGAGGGAGGGAGAGGGTGGAAGGAAGGAAGGAGGGAGGGAGGGAGGGAGGGAGGGAGGGAGGGAAGGAAGGAAGGAAGGGAGGAGGGAGGGAGGGAGGGAGGGAGGAAGGAGGGAGGAGGGAGGGAGGGAGGGAGGGGAGGAAGGAAGGAAGGAAGGAAGGAAGGAAGGAAGAGGGGAGGGAGGGGGAGGGAGGAGGGAGGGAGGGAGGGAGGGAGGGAGGAAGGAAGGAAGGAAGGACTGTGAAAATATCGTCCTGCAGCACTAAAATCAGACTCAACAATCGGCGCCGACACAGCACAGTAGCCCCGACCTGAAAGTGGAATAATGTTCCCAAAGCGTTGTGTTTGGTGGCACGACTTAACTGATTGCCACGGGGAACATTAAAACGGTGGGGGGGCCTAATCTGTTATTTCCTGTTTGTGCTGCGGCGGACATTTTTCATGCTCCCTTCCTTTTGATAAGTGTCGGCAGGCAGAGATGGACGAGTGCTGACCGGCTTAGGTTTGTTTCATCAGTCAGCCCCTCCGGGGACAGATCCAGCCCCCCCCCCCCCCCGACGCCGTGTTTTAATATAGAACTCTTAGGTTAAGGCAAAGTGGGAGAACCGATTTCCCCTTGTGATGTAAGAGCCGTGTGGCTTGACATCCTGTCTGTGGATTTGAATAAGCCATGTTCTCCACCTGCCACACGCATCATATGTTACAGACAGGAGTGGCTGAGCTTTAGCTGAGCCCGGCACCCACAATGATTAATGTATGCATGTGTTGACAGTAAGCAGACAGCCGAAAATAACCTGTGTGGGCTATGAGATACAGTATGTCAAACACTGAATCATCCTATCTGCTGTCACTTCATCTTATTCATGAATTAATGTATTTATTTCCTTCCTTCCTCTCTTCTCCTCTCTACTCTCCTCTCTCCCTTCCTCCTCTACTCCTCTCTACTCTCTCTCCTCTACTCCTCTCTACTCTCATCTCCTCCCCTCTACTCTCCTCTCCTCTCTTCTCTCCTCTCCTCCTCTCTACTCTCCTCTCTCTCTCCTCTACTCCTCTCTACTTTACTCTCTTCTCTCCTCTCCTCCCCCTCTACTCTCCTCTCTTCTCTCCTCTCCTCTCTACTCTCCTCTCCTCTCCTCTACTCTCCTCTCCTCCTCTCTTCTCTCCTCCACTCCTCTCTTCTCTCCTCTCCTCCCCTCTACTCTCCTCTCCTCTCTTCTCTCCTCTCCTCCTCTCTACTCTCCTCTCTCTCTCCTCTACTCCTCTCTACTCTCCTCTCTTCTCTCCTCTCCTCCCCTCTACTCTCCTCTCCTCTCTTCTCTCCTCTCCTCCTCTCTACTCTCCTCTCCTCTCCTCTACTCTCCCTCTCCTCCTCTCTTCTCTCCTCCCTCCTCTCTACTCTCCTCCTCTCTACTCTCCTCTCCTCATCTCTACTCTAATCTCCTCTACTCATCTCTACTCCTCTACTATCCTATTCTCCTCCCCTCTACTCCTCGCTCCGCTCCTCTACTCCTCTCTACTCTCCTCTCTTCTCTCCTCTCCTCTCCTTCTTCTCTCCTCTCCTCTCTCTCTACTCTCCTCTCCTCTCCTCTACTCTCCTCTCCTCCTCTCTTCTCTCCTCCACTCCTCTCTACTCTCCTCTCCTCTCTACTCTCCTCTCCTCATCTCTACTCTAATCTCCTACTCATCTCTACTCCTCTACTATCCTATTCTCCTCCCCTCTACTCCTCGCTCCGCTCCTCTACTCCTCCCTACTCTACTCTCTTCTCCTCTTTCCTCCTCTCTACTCTACTCTACTCTACTCTTATCTCTACTCTTTTCTACCCTCTTTTTCCTCTTTACCCGTCTACTCTACTCCTCTATTCTATTCGACTCTACTCCTCTCTACTCTACTTTACTTTACTCTACTCTCTCCTAACCAGTGAGAATGAACTGCCGTCCTATGATGTGGGGGAACAGAGGGTGAGTAACCTTAAATCTAACTACTGTGTTAAACACACACACACGCACACGCACATGCACACGCACACACACACACACACACACACACCTTCACTCCCTGCACTTAACTGTCAGATATTCAATGAACAAAAAGGCTGAGTGAACAAAAGGGCTGATTCACACACAACTTGTGAGGTTGCTGAGAATATAGAAAGATCTGGTCTCCACCCCAATGTCTTGGTGTTTTTATTACAGGTCGTCCTCAACGTTGTGATTGTATGTTCACAAAACACATGATATTATAGAATAGAATAGAATAGAATAGAAATACTTTTATTATCCCAAGGGAAATTTGACACTGCAAATCGCTCAACATTAATTAACATTTAGACAGAACGGGTCACGAATAAGAATAACAAAACATATCAAATTGCCTAAGATAAGAGAATAAAATAGAATAAAAATGGAATAAAATATACAGTAAATAAATACAGTAGAAATATACTGAGGTCTGCAGTACGTGTAGTATTGATTCAAGATTCAAGATTGTTTATTGTCATGTGCACAGTTAAAACGACAGATCTTACTTTGCTAGTCCACCCTTCACACAAAATCACACAGTACTTAACTTAAACATAGTTAAATACAAGCGAGTGCTAGAAAATAAGATAAAATAGATAAAAATATATATACAATACAACAAGGCACAGTGAGTTACAATTGCACGTTCCATGGAGGTGACAGTGGGTCATAGCAGCAGTTAAAAGTGTCTTTAGTGATTCATAGTTCATAGTTCATAGTAGAAGGTGTGTGTGGAGGGGGGGGGGGGGGGGGGGGGGCTAGGCATTCAAGAGTCTGATGGCCTGTGGGTAGAAACTGTTTGTCAGTCTCGTAGTTCTGGCTTTCAGACTCCTGTAGCGCCTCCTGATGGCAGGAGGTTGAAGAGTCTGTGTTGGGGGTGTGTGCTGTCCTTAACACTTTCACTGCCCAAGCTTAATTCCTTTTTACCTCCTTGAATGCCCAGCACCACTTCAATGTTAACGTTAATATCGCCTAATCTATGTTTTAAATTATGGCTATGTGTCTAATCTGCCCGTCGCTTATCAAAGACTCATTTTCCAGTCAACATTGTCGTAGCAGATTGTTTTTTATCTCTTCATTTCCGTTTTCTAGCATTTTGAAAAGCACTCGTTTTCATGGAAAAATGAAGACATTCCATGATAATCGCCCTTTACTGGAATACTCTAGAACGTTGTCATTCCTCGGCCCATTCACGAATCGTTTTCAAATAAACGCTAGATCATCGATAGTACATGTGTACGCACGCACGCTCTGGCCGCAAGCTGAAAATCGATTCTCCTATTTCCTGACCGCTCGCACAGTGAATCAGCCATATCACATAATCACATAAAAGCTTATATCTCCGTGAAAACGAGTCTGATTATCCTAAGACTGGTAACATAGATTCCTTACCTGAGATCAGATGGTATCCAAATGGATTATTCCAATTCCTGATCGGCATTCGAAAAAACCGATCCTTTTATTGATTCACCATGTATACTGTAAAAACACTAGGCTCATTAGTGGAGCTGATCGACCCCGGCTGCGTGAGTGAGAAGTAAAATGTGGAGTCAGGGATTTTTTTTCTCATTCATTTTCATTGAGTTCAATCCAAAAGGGTGAATTACCATCTGGGAGACGATAGGGGGCGCTTTTTTCACATCTGATCACCTGGAGTGGCTGAATCTCCAACGGTAGACTCGGTTGATGAAATATGATTTCAGATCGCTAATAAAAAAAAACGAGAAAAAACAAGAATTCTAGTGATGGGCATTCAACCAGCGGGGGGTAAACTCGAGAAAACTTGTGATGGGCAGTCAAAGTGTTAATGATGTCATGGGCTCTCCTGGTGACCCTGGTAGAGTAATGTCCTGAAGTGAGGGGAAGGCTGCTCCAGAGATGTGCTGAGCAGTTTTAATCACTCGCTGGAGTGCCTTCCTCTCCTTAGCAGTGCAGTTTCCACACCAGACTGTGATTGAGCTGGTAAGGACACTCTCAACTGTACTTCTATAGAAGTGGCTGAGAATCTTGGGTGGCATGCCAAATGGCTGTTGGAATGAAGGACTTCCTGTGCCGTTCAGTGCTGCATATTACTTCATGTAATGATTTTTCTATGTTAAAATGTCAAAGCTGAGGGGCAAGGAGTGTTGCTATCAGAGACGGTCGACATAATGAAGAGGTGGAACATTGTGCTCGTTCTGAACGGGGAAATCCACAACACTGATTGTGAAGATAGTGACAACAATGGTACTACAGACGCAGCGCTCAAAAATCAAACCAATTCTGCTGCTTGTCTGCTGCTTGTTGCTGCTTGTGTGCCACTTAAGTCTACTCAGGTGTTAATTTTCCGGGGGTGTTGGCTGGGGGAACAAAGGGAGAGTAGTTAACTTAAGTGCTTCCCCAGGGAGGGGGTCGGGGGCTACTGCCCACAGACCCCCAAAATAATTTTTATATGAGCAGTCTGACTTGGGGTACTGACCATATATTAGTGTTGCAATGCATGATAAGTAAACAGTGAAAAAAGCTAAGAAATCTGATGGGGCTGGGACATTTGGGACGAATAAAAATTTAAGATGAAAATCTGCCCAGCCTGTGGGAGGAAGTGGAGGTGTGAAATCTGGCCCGGTCAAGAACAATAGAGGAGTGGTAGAGAGTGGTAGAGAGGCATGAGAGGTTTGAGTTTTGAGTGCTGTATCTGTACTTGATATACAAAGCATATTATTCTGAGAAATGATCACATTTGATGTGATTTTATGTTGAGTAAAATGATCATTTACGGCATTTTGAGTTGAAATGGGAATTTTAAAGATGTTTTAAATGAATCATGATCTCTGCCAAAAGGCTGGAAATCGCACAGTGAGTGGTTCCCATGGTAACTAAGGACTCTGTGGCAGAAACCATTGGATGGCGCATGCGTTGAAGCTGGTCTAAGTGGAAACAAATTATTCCCCATTCAAGGAGATAGGGGCCAGGTCTTGTCATTGTCAAGATGGTGGCAGAATGAACAGACTTCTCTTTAGACAGACTCTGTTAACATGTCACTTCCTGTGCCCTCCTTCCCACTTCCTGTGCCCTCCTTCCTGTGCCCTCCTTCCTGTGCCCTCCTTCCTGTGCCCTCCTTCCCAGCAAAAACACATGGAGGTGGAGAGAACCTCCAAATGGCTGAAGATGATGAAGAGCTGGGACAAATACAAGAACAGCGAGAAGGTGTGCTCTCTCTCTCTCTCTCTCTCTCGCTCTCTTTTTTTACCCCCTCCTCTCCTCTACTCCTCCCTCCTCTCCTCTCTTCTCCTCTACTCCTCCCTCCTCTCCTCACCTCTCCTCTCCTCTACTCCTCCCTCCTCTCCTCTCCTCCTCCCTCCTCTCAAGTCAAGTCAAGTCAAGAGTTTTAATTGTCACGGCATACAGGTATACAATGAAATGCGGCTGGTCTTGCCCGCGACGATGTGCAATACAGTGGTACAACATATAATAGAATCCAATAAAAATACAGTGGTACAACATATAATAGAATCCAATCCTCATAGTGCGTGTCGTGTATGTGCTTGTGTGTGGATAGTTCAGTTTCTGTGTCTCTCAATGTTCATTGTTCAAGGCTCTGATGGCCTGGGGGAAGAAGCTGAGCCTAAGCCTCTCCGTCCTAGTAGCTGGGGTTCGCAGGCGTCTGCCTGACCTCAGCAGCTGGAACAGGCTGTTATTGGGGTGGTGAGGGTCTTTCATTATTCTGCAGGCTCTGGATTTGCACCTCTTGTTGTATAGAGCCTGCAGGGTAGGTAGCGCAATACCCGTGGTACGCTCGGCTGAGCGCACCACTCTCTGTAGGGCCTTCTTGTCCTGTGCCGTGCTGTTTCCATACCAGGCAGTGATGTTTCCGGTCAAGATGCTCTCTACAGCTCCTGAGTAGAAGGACTGGAGTATCTTCCCCGATACTCTGAACTTCCTTAACTGTCTCAGGTGGTAGAGGCGCTGCTTCGCTTTCTTTACTACTGTGTCTATGTGTGTTGACCATGTCAGATCCTCTGAGATGTGGACCCCCAGGTACTTGAAGCTGCTCACCCTGTCCACGGTAGCCCCGTTAATCATCAGTGGTGTGTGTGTCTCCTGCTGTCCTCTCCTATAATCCACGATCAGCTCCTTGGTTTTACCAATGTTCAGGAGCAGGCTGTTGTCCTGGCACCAACGTTCCAGTACCTCAACCTCCTCCCGGTAGGCCTTCTCGTCGTTGTCCGAGATCAGCCCCACCACCACCGTGTCGTCTGCAAACTTCACTATGGAGTTGGAGCTGAACTTGGCCACACAATCGTGTGTGTAGAGTGAGTACAGCAGGGGGCTTAGAACACAGCCCTGGGGGGACCCGATGCTCAGGGTGATGGTGTTGGAGGTCTGACCCCCCACCCTGACCACCTGGGGTCTTTCACTCAGAAAGTCCAGTACCCAGGCGCTCAGGGCGGAGCTCAGACCTAGCTCGATCAGCTTGTCCACCAGTCTGGTGGGGACTATGGTGTTGAACGCTGAGCTGTAGTCAATGAACAACAGTCTCACATAGCCCCCCTTCTGACGGTCAAGGTGGGAGAGAGTGCTGTGCAGTACCTGGGAGACTGCGTCGTCAGTGGACCTGTTTGTCCTGTATGCAAATTGCATAGGGTCCATATCACTGGGGAGGGAGGCACAAATGTGGTCCTTGACCAGCCTCTCGAAACATTTCATGACCACAGAGGTGAGTGCCACCGGTCTGTAGTCATTTGGACATGTTGGGGAGGGTTTCTTCGGTACAGGGATGATGGTAGACATCTTGAAGCAGGCAGGGACCACTGACTCCGCCAGGGATTGATAAAATATGGCGGTGAACACCGGGGCAAGCTGGTTTGCACAGGACTTAAGTATGCGTCCTGTTATACCATCTGTGCCAGCAGCCTTCCTGGTGTTCACCTGCATAAATGCTCTTCTCACACTGTGTTCCGACAACGAGAGAGCGCCCCCGCCCCCCCGCGGTTGCCCCCCCCCCCCCTCCACAACAGCCGGTGCGCCAGTGACGTCACTAGCCAGAGGGCTAGCGGCGACACTGTCTACACCGAACCGAGCGTAGAAGGAGTTGAGTTTGTCCGCGAGAGAGGCGTCGTCGCTCCCCATTGAGGGGGCACTGACTTTGTAGTCAGTTATTGTCTTCAGTCCCCTCCACAAGCCTCTTGTGTCGTTTTGTGCCATTTGTGTCTCCAGTTTCTCAGCATATGTCCTCTTAGCAAGTTTAACAGCCTTGCGCAGAGTGTAGACTGAAGCCTTGTACTCTTCCATATTTCCTGACTCTCTGCCCAGGTTATAAGCCGTGGTGCGTGAGTTCAGGGCTGCTCTAATAGTGCTGTCCACCCAAGGTTTCTGGTTTGGGAAAACCCGCGCCTTCTTTGTGAGGACAATACCGTCGGCTACTGTTGTTATGTAACTCACAACGGTATCAGCGTACTCGCTGACGTCACTGGCGCTTCCTTCAAACATGTCCCAGTCATGTCCCTCTCCTCTCCTCCTCTCTACTCTCCTCTACTTCTCTCTACTCTCCTCTCCTCCTCTCTCCTCTCCTCTCCTCTCCTCCTCTCTACTCTCCTCTACTCTCCTCTCCTCTCCTCTCCTCTCCTCTCCTCCCCTCCCCTCCCCTCTCCTCTCCTCTCCTCTCCTCTCCTCTCCTCTCCTCTCCTCTCCTCTACTCCTCCCTCCTCTCCTCTCCTCCTCTCTACTCTCCTCTCCTCTACTCCCACCCCCCTTCTCTGGTAGCGACGGATGTAAACGAAATGTCAGTCTTTCTGCCGTGTGTCTGGACCACGGTGGCCTTCACTGGCACGGCTCGCTGGCTGCCGTGGGGTTTAGAGGAGGGCCTTTGAAATACGTTCATCGCCGGAGGTGGACGGTGGGGGTGGGGGTGGGGGGCTGGAGGGGGGGGGGACATTTAACAGAATTGTGTGTGGCAGGTGACATCCAAGGACACTGACGAGGCGTGAGCCCTCCCCTCTCCCTCCCTCCCTCTCTCTCTCTCACCCTCCCTCATCCCTCTCTTCTCCCTCAGTTCAGTCAGTGTCATGTCTGTAAACGGTTTGTTGTCACGGTTTGATGTGTCTCTCTCCGTCTCCTCCTCGAACCCGCGGGGCCAGGGAGACGGGCGGGGGGGGGGGGGGGGGGGCGGGGGAGCCCTCCAGCCACTCCAGCAGCTTGGTGCCTGTTATCATGAAGTAGCCTGAGGTGTTTATTATTTAGCATAGTAATGCAAACTCAAGATGCAAACCGAGCTGTTTACTCCAGTGCTCCGTCTGGTCTGTCATTTCCATGTTTGGTTTGTCATTTCATCCAGAAAGCACTTCTTTCTTTCGTCTTGTGTTTGAGGTATTGGAAGCAGGGCTCTGCGATATGGCCAGAATATCACATCGCAATATTTAGTTTGGATGGTATAACGGTGGGGCACTAATACCTGGTCGGTGTTGTTAACACATAATATAGTAATATAGTCCAGTGTATTGTATTGGTGTCCTTAAAAAATAGTTTTCTGCAAGAAAACAACACGTGTCTTTTAGTTTTCTCAAAAGAGTTAATACGGGGCACCCAGGTGGCGACCCACGTTAACGCGCTGCGTCGTGAAGCGGCCGACCCGGGTTCGATTCCCGGACCCGGCGTCCTTTGGCGAATGTCTTCCCCTCCGCTCTGTCTCCCGTTCCTCCTCTCTTCCTCTCTCTCTCTCTCTCTCTCTCTCTACCAGACTGCCCGGTAGTACAAACAAATAAAAATGTATACATATTTTTTAATAATATGTATATATCATGGATGATAATCCATACCTTTACTTGGATTCATGGCGGTATATACCTTCACGTTCGGTCCACCTCCTCCCAGCCCTGATTGGATGATGTTGATGTGCAGCGCCAGTGCTGCAGACTGTACACACAGGCCAATATGCTGCACCAACATGTTATATGTGTACAGAGACAATGTGAAAATAAGCCTGTTCAGAGCCTATTGTACTCCGTTTTATACTGCAGGTAGTATAATGATGCATTTAGGATCCTCCTTAACTCTTTCACTGCCACACGACAGAAGGTTAGCCCTTTACTATCACACAACCGACGGCGATGCTCCATCATTAGCAGCATTAGCTCCGCAAATGCGGAGCTAATGATGCTAATGATGGAGCGTCGCCGTCGGTTGTGTGATAGTAAAGGGCTAACCTTCTGTATTGTCACAGTGAAAGGGTTAACCGGCTGTCGTGTGGCAGTGAAAGGGTTAAGCTCCCAAGACGGACTAGTGCAGAGGAACTTGATGTTTAAATGTAGGTGTCGACTAAAACAACAGGACAATAAGGGCCATTAGTGACGTCAAACAAAGTGATACAAGATACTCCTCTGGTTTGTGAGAACATTGGAATCGCTGCCTTTATGTATTTTAATCTATGTTGTTGGCCTTGTTTCTTTTGTTGTTGTATTCTTGTTGTTGTTTTGTATATGTGTAATATGGACCTTGAGTCTGGAATAACGTCTTCATCATCGGTATATAAAAGCAGATCCATTCATCACTGAAACAAAATGTATAAAGAAATCGTGTCGGCTACTGGCTGTAACATCTATTCAATTAATTATTCAAACCAAATATCGCTGCTGGCGGGACAAAACCTCATAACTCCATTTTAATTTTTACATTTATTTTTAATATAAATCAACTCCGTAGATCATCCTCCATATGTGTGTGTGGGTTTTACAAAGTTTAAACAATGGGAAAGCATTATTAAACCGATCATCTGTCTAAACCTCCTAACTCTATTCACCCTCAAATCTGTGTTCGTTTTTTTTCATCTGCTCAAAAGTTGGGTTTTTGGAGTTATGAGGTTTTGTCCCGCCAGCAGCGATATGTTGGTTGGCCTCAGTGAGGTGGACGCCGTTGGAGAGAGAGGGAGCGTGAAGCAGGTCTCTGGAACAGCAACTGTACAGTAGTTTACTGTGTTGTGTTTGGGAGCTGCTTACATTCCAACGACCTCCACGACCTCCACTGGCGTCGCTAAGAGACGGTGTCCACCTCCCAACGTCTCTCTCCGAAACCCAAGCAGCCCCCCCGCAGCCCCCCCACATAGACCGACAGGACTCCCACCTTGTACCCAATCAGATACGCTTCTTAAAAAGTGGGCGACGTATCCCCTTAAGACACAATATAGCTCCTATATAAATCAATACTACACAGATTACATAATTGGTTTGGTTATGCTGTGGCGGTGGGGGGGGGGGGGGGAGGCTCAGGGGGGGGGGGCCCACTGCTGACTCAGACTCCCTGCAGAGGGAGGTGGTGACGTGACGGGCGATCGATGGTACAGATGGAGCTCTGAGCTCCGTGGAGCGAGGAGTGGAGGCCTCTTCAGAGGGGGGAGATTAGATTAACACACGCCCTGCTTCACACACACACACACACACGCCCTGCTTCACACACACACACACACACACTCACACACACACACACACACACACACACAAGCGGTAGGCTACATGTAAGCGCACACAAGTATATAAGCTGCCAGATGCACTTTACACACAAACACACACGTTTAAAAGGATGATTAGTCAAACAGATGCTCTCATTGACTTCCTTATCAGAGGCTCATTACGAGGCCGAGACCAGGAGACCTAGGAGTCCCAGAGGGGGGGGGGGGTGATCGTTTATATTACAGTGTACACACACACACACACACACACACACACACACACACACACACACACACACACACACACATACACATCCACACACACACACACACACACACTAACACACACACACACACATACTGTACACATACACACTCACACTCACATACACATACACACACACACACACACACACTAACACACACACACACACTAACACACACACACACACACACACACTCACACACTCACACACACTCACACTCACATCCACGTGCACAGTATTGATCAGGGAATGTCACAATCAAGTGCCGAATTCCAACAGGAATGTTAGTATCCGAGGCGGAGAACACACCACATATACCACATATACACATAATGTACACACCACATATACCACACATATACACACCATATATACACATAACGTACACACCACATATACCACACATATACACACCATATATACACATAACGTACTATGACGAACCAGAAGAGGTTTGTCATATAAAGGAAGTCAACACATGAGAGTTCAGGTTAACAAAGAGTTTATTTCATCCTATCTAAACAAATAATAATCGAATTAAACAACAAAGGTATATATCAGAATTGACAAAGGATCCCAAAGTTGGTTCACTTGGTGGCTGATACAACCTGTCCTGTTTGGTGGGGTAAGCAGATGGGAGAAGCAGACAGAGGGTTTAGACAGGGGAACATATATACTGTTGGTGCAGGCAGCTCTCTGCACTGCACAGGTGAGGGTAATTGGGTTAACGACCTACCCACTCCACCATGCTCTGAGTCAGAAGACTCCCCATTTGCAGGTAGAGTGGGGGTCGTCACAGTACACTCCACTTATACCACATATACACACCATATACACGTATACACAACACATAAAATACACACCACATAAACACACCACATATACCACACATATACACACCATGTATACCACACGTAAAATACACACCACATAAACACACCACATATACCACACATATATAGCACAGTATGTGCTCCGTCTAACTTGGATGATGTAACTGACATTGATTCATAACTCTTCATTATCTCTGATGCTCCCCTGACACCACTCATTATGGCTCTCTCTCTCTCTCTCTCTCTCTCTCTCTCTCGCTCTCTCTCGCTCTCGCTCGCTCTCGCTCTCGCTCTCTCGCTCTCGCTCTCGCTCTCTCTCTCTCTCTCTCAATGTTCCAGATAGGCATAATGTAGGCATATTTAGTTAATTTAATCATTTGGTTCACTCTGATTAGTGGTTGGAAAGCAGTGCTGGTCTGAGGGTGACCTATATTGGGTGTTATTTGGTCTCAGGGTTTGTAGTGCCTGCAATCTAAGTGTGAATGAATGAATGAATGAATGAATGAATGAATGAATGAATGAATGAATGAATGAATGAATGAATGATTGATTGATTGATTGAAAACTTTATTAACAGATTGCAGAATGGGTACAATACAGTACGGCTCAATACACACAATTGTTAAGGGGATGCAGACCAGAGAAAGACTTTCGTCTTGTTTACATCAGGGTCCCCCATTTTCAATTAATCAGGACATTTATGACATACACAACATACATGACATTTATGGCATAGGGACATACAGGTATTTAGTACTGATACATTTGTGACATGAAATGTATTCAAATATACAGTACTGTTACCCCTAGATCCTGACAGAGTATATACATATGATGGGGAGGGGACTGTACATTAGGAGGGGGTGGGTGGGTGGGAGAGAAATATACATACGGTGGGGAGGGAATATATACATGCGGTGGGGAGGAGACTGTCTATTAGGAGGTGGTGGGGGTTTGGGCATTTTTACGGTGGCCAGTTTCGAATTGCAGCCTCCCGTAGGTGTGTTTCATAAGGAAGATCCAGGCTGATAATGCTGGAGAAACATTTTCAATCAATCAATCAATCGATCCCTATAACATTACGTTTAATTATGACACCACATCAAAATGTAAATCTTGTACGGATCTGTAATTTGTACGGATCTGTAATTTCATTCCAAGCTAAATCTCGTATGGATCTGTCATTTCATTCCAAGCTAGCCTAGTTTATCACAAATCAATGGAAGCGAATGTGGACTGTATCCACTTCCAATTATTTGAGCTAAGCTAGGCTAGCTTGCAGCCGGAACGCACAGAGAGGGCTTTGCTCTCCATCTTATGGTCTGACTCCGGGGGAAGATGCTAAGCGCATTCCCCATAATGCTGGCGTGTTCCTTAAAGATGAGTTGTCTCAGTTGCTTCACCTCTCTGAGTGGTTGGCCGCTACCTGTGCGTCGCTAGGCTGTATCCCAGGGGAAGGCATGGCTTGAACCATGTCGGGCTGTGCTGCTCCAGATCTGTGCCCTGGAGACCTGGCACCAAACGCCCGCCTGATTTATAGTGGGTTAGATTAACTGGGTTAGATTAGATTAGGTCAGATTCAACTTTATTGTCATTGGACAGGGTACAAATACAGAGTACAATGAAATTAAGTTGGCATCTAACCAGATTGTGAAGAAGCGATAAAGTGCATTGCAATGTACATATGTATAATAAAGTGAGTATAGAATGTAGACGATGTGGGAAAAAAACAAGGTTTCTATACAGTAATAATAACAGTATTGATGTACAGTATAAACAGTGAGTAGCTATAGACAGTAGTATAAATGTGAATACCGTGGAGGAAATTGTAACCGGTGGTTTAAATAATATCAGTAAATATATGATATATATATATAGAATATGGAAGATAAGAAAAAGCGAGGGTATACACAGTATGAACAGTGAGTATTAAACACTATAGACAGTGGTAATACATCTGAATACATTATAGAAGATATAGATAGCGTAACTAACTATGAAAGAACTATAGGTTGGATATAAGTAAGATAATGAAAATAGATATGAATACAGTATATGTCAGATGTAGACAGTATAGGCAATAGATGAATATGGATATGAATATAATCAACAAAGTTTAGTCTCTGGAGTAAGTTGAGTGGGGGGGGGGGGTCTTGGAAGTAAGATTCCTCTAGCGCCTCCCAGAGGGCAAACAGTCTGTGCCTTCCTCAGACACCATTTGTGCTGGACAGCCTCAATTGCTGGGAGTGGTGTACCGTGATGTGTCTGTTCGAACCCAGGCGGTAGCACCCACGATTGATACACATTTCTTTCATTATGACCCGTACGGATTTGGAACAATGTTAGTCTGCATGAATCATTGCAATACTTCTACAGCAGTTAACCTCTTAACCTGCGCCCCCAAAAGTGGCCATTTTAGTTTTCGTTTTTGAGGACTGCATACTTTCTTTGCAAACCAAAACAACATACTTTATACTTATAGCACATGCATGAGCCTGGTCTCTTTTGAAAGATGACATTCTGAAGTTTCTGATTCCAGAAAGAGAATTCACTTTTAGTGCTAATGAAATAGAGTAACATAGGTCTGAACTTGAGTTGTAGACAAACTTGTTACTCAAGTTTTTCTGTAGTAGTTAGTAGTCCAGAGGTAGTATTTCCCCAGAAGGTGGTATTATGGCTTAAAAAAACTCCCGAGATCCATAGCCTGAAGCCTTATGTAGGACATGTCCAAATGTCATAAAGATCCATTCAGAAATGAGTGCTTTTCTTTTGTGTACAAAAGAAAAACTCAGTTTTCTCATAGACTTCAATTAATTTGGCTGTTTTTCTCTTCCTGTTTTCGCTCGTTAGTTTTTCACCTAGATCCATGATTCATACATCCCCAGGTGGCATATCATTGGAAAGCCACACTGATTGGCTACAACCCTCCACAATAATTTTCGAGATCGCCAAATGATTGACGGAACTAGAGCCCCAAGAGTCTGGAGTGGTATTTTCCATTCCCTACACTGGCTCCCTGTCTCCTCCAGGCTTGAATACAAGGTCTCCCTCCTCACCCATCAGTGCATCCACAGCAACACCCCCTCCTATCTAAAGGAGCTCATCGCTCCCCCGACCTCCACCCGCTCCCTCCTATCTAAAGGAGATCATCGCTCCCCCGACCTCCACCCGCTCCCTCCTATCTAAAGGAGATCATCGCTCCCCCAACCTCCACCCGCTCCCTCCTCTCTAAAGGAACTCATCGCTCCCCCGACCTCCACCCGCTCCCTCCTCTCTAAAGGAACTCATCGCTCCCCCGACCTCCACCCGCTCCCTCCTATCTAAAGGAACTCATCGCTCCCCCGACCTCCACCCGCTCCCTCCTCTCTAAAGGAACTCATCGCTCCCCCGACCTCCACCCGCTCCCTCCTCTCTAAAGGAACTCATCGCTCCCCCGACCTCCACCCGCTCCCTCCTCTCTAAAGGAGATCATCGCTCCCCGACCTCCACCCGCTCCCTCCTCTCTAAAGGAGCTCATCGCTCCCCCGACCTCCACCCGCTCCCTCCTCTCTAAAGGAGCTCATCGCTCCCCCTCCTCCACCCGCTCCCTCCTATCTAAAGGAGCTCATCGCTCCCCCGACCTCCACCCGCTCCCTCCTCTCTAAAGGAGCTCATCGCTCCCCCGACCTCCACCCACTCCCTCCTCTCTAAAGGAGATCATCGCTCCCCCGACCTCCACCTGCTCCCTCCTCTCTAAAGGAACTCATCGCTCCCCCGACCTCCACCCGCTCCCTCCTCTCTAAAGGAGATCATCGCTCCCCGACCTCCACCCGCTCCCTCCTCTCTAAAGGAGATCATCGCTCCCCCGACCTCCACCTGCTCCCTCCTCTCTAAAGGAACTCATCGCTCCCCCGACCTCCACCCGCTCCCTCCTCTCTAAAGGAGCTCATCGCTCCCCCCTCCTCCACCCGCTCCCTCCTCTCTAAAGGAGCTCATCGCTCCCCCTCCTCCACCCGCTCCCTCCTCTCTAAAGGAGCTCATCGCTCCCCCGACCTCCACCCGCTCCCTCCTCTCTAAAGGAGCTCATCGCTCCCCCCTCCTCCACCCGCTCCCTCCTCTCTAAAGGAACTCATCGCTCCCTTGACCTCCACCCGCTCCCTCCTCTCTAAAGGAGCTCATCGCTCCCCCTCCTCCACCCGCTCCCTCCTCTCTAAAGGAACTCATCGCTCCCCCTCCTCCACCCACTCCCTCCTCTCTAAAGGAGCTCATCGCTCCCCCGACCTCCACCCGCTCCCTCCTCTCTAAAGGAGCTCATCGCTCCCCCGACCTCCACCCGCTCCCTCCTCTCTAAAGGAGCTCATCGCTCCCCCTCCTCCACCCTCTCCCTCCTCTCTAAAGGAGCTCATCGCTCCCCCGACCTCCACCCGCTCCCTCCTCTCTAAAGGAGCTCATCGCTCCCCCCTCCTCCACCCGCCCCCTCCCATCTAAAGGAGCTCATCGCTCCCCCGACCTCCACCCGCCCCCTCCCATCTAAAGGAGCTCATCGCTCCCCCGACCTCCACCCGCCCCCTCCCATCTAAAGGAGCTCATCGCTCCCCCGACCTCCACCCGCTCCCTCCTATCTAAAGGAGCTCATCGCTCCCCCGACCTCCACCCGCCCCCTCCGCTCTGGACACTCAAACACACTCCAACCCAAACACAGGACACACCTCTGCACCGTGGGGGTGACCGGGCCTTCTGCTCAGCTGCTCCTCGGCTGTGGAACGCCCTCCCCGACCATCTGAGAGCACCACAGTCCGTTGAGGCTTTTAAAAGGGGACTAAAAACATTACAAGGCATTTGCCTGAATTATTCTTTTACTTTTATTTTTATGTTCTTCCATTTCATTGGTTGTTTTATTCATTTTAATTGTGTTTATTCATTTAACTTTGTAGTGCGGTACAAATTGAATTTATTATTATTATTATTATTTTGCGCAATACCGTGTACTTTGCACAAGCCTCAAATACTGGTATGTAACTCGAGAACCGCTGAACGGATTTTGTCACCTGAAAGGGCTATCGACAGGCAACAAATGGGGCTTCAATTTGATATATATATATATTGTATTACAAAATATGCACACCCTAAAATGTGGGCCCACATGTGCATGTTAAAGGGAAAGTTCCGGATTTTTGGAGGCATATCCCTATTCCCTCCCCATGGATGATGCTGCCAATGGGGAGAGTGATCAGCACAGTCCTGGAGACCCACCTTCTCTTTAGTCCATACTGGAGACCCACCTTCTCTTTAGTAACACAGTCCGTACTGGAGACCCACCTTCTCTTTAGTTAGCCACAAAACAAATGTAAAGTTAATGGGGCCATTGTTAAAAAAAGCACTTAAACACACTGGAAAGCATACTGCTTTGTATTGCGTCGTTATCTACATTGCTTTTACCCTTTTTCTCATTATCTGCATTGCTTTTATTCCGTCTATTTTACTGCTGTGAAGCACTTTGGGTTTGCAATTCTTGTATGAAAGATGCAGTTTATTATTTGTATTATTATTATTATTATTATTATTATTATTATTATTATTATTATTATTATTATTATTATTATCAGCGTATACGCGTCTTTGAGCATTTGGAAAAGCGCTATATAAATCTGATGTATTATTATTATCAGTATTATTGATGAGTAGGAAAATCGGGCCTGGGGTCCACAATTCTGAACTCGCCCTTTAATAACTCTTTCACTGCCACACGACAGAAGGTTAACCCTTTACTATCACACAACTCACGCATCCGCGGAGCTAATGATGCTAATGATGGAGCATCGGCGTCGGTTGTGTGATAGTAAAGGGCTAACCTTCTGTATTGTCACAGTGAAAGGGTTGAGCCTGCTGAGCCTCGTACATTGCGACTGTGAGTAGAGTCGGTCGTGGACGTGAGGTCGGGGGCGTTGGTCTGGAGGTCGGGGGCGTTGGTCGAGGGGGGGAGAATGTGTCTCTCTCTGCTCTGAGACGGTCCCCCTCCTCTGTGTCTCTCTCTGCTCTGAGACGGTCCCCCTCCTCTGTGTCTCTCTCTGCTCTGAGACGGTCCCCCTCCTCTGTGTCTCTCTCTGCTCTGAGACGGTCTCCCTCCTCTGTGTCTCTCTCTGCTCTGAGACGGTCTCCCTCCTCTGTGTCTCTCTCTGCTCTGAGACGGTCTCCCTCCTCTGTGTCTCTCTCTGCTCTGAGACGGTCTCCCTCCTCTGTGTCTCCTCTGTGTCTCTCTCTGCTCTGAGACGGTCTCCCTCCTCTGTGTCTCTCTCTGCTCTGAGACGGTCTCCCTCCTCTGTCTCTCTCTCTGCTCTGAGACGGTCTCCCTCCTCTGTCTCTCTCTCTGCTCTGAGACGGTCTCCCTCCTCTGTGTCTCTCTCTGCTCTGAGACGGTCTCCCTCCTCTGTGTCTCTCTCTGCTCTGAGACGGTCTCCCTCCTCTGTGTCTCTCTCTGCTCTGAGACGGTCTCCCTCCTCTGTGTCTCCTCTGTGTCTCTCTCTGCTCTGAGACGGTCTCCCTCCTCTGTGTCTCTCTCTGCTCTGAGACGGTCTCCCTCCTCTGTGTCTCTCTCTGCTCTGAGACGGTCTCCCTCCTCCTCCTCCCTCCTCCCTCCTCTCCCTCTCTCTGCTCTGAGACGGTCTCCCTCCTCTGTGTCTCTCTCTGCTCTGAGACGGTCTCCCTCCTCTGTGTCTCTCTCTGCTCTGAGACGGTCTCCCTCCTCTGTCTCTCTCTCTGCTCTGAGACGGTCTCCCTCCTCTGTGTCTCTCTCTGCTCTGAGACGGTCTCCCTCCTCTGTGTCTCTCTCTCTGCTCTGAGACGGTCTCCCTCCTCTGTGTCTCTCTCTGCTCTGAGACGGTCTCCCTCCTCTCTGTGTCTCTCTCTGCTCTGAGACGGTCTCCCTCCTCTGTGTCTCTCTCTGCTCTGAGACGGTCTCCCTCCTCTGTGTCTCTCTCTGCTCTGAGACGGTCTCCCTCCTCTCTGTGTCTCTCTCTCTGCTCTGAGACGGTCCCCCTCCTCTGTGTCTCTCTCTGCTCTGAGACGGTCTCCCTCCTCTCTGTGTCTCTCTCTCTGCTCTGAGACGGTCTCCCTCCTCTGTGTCTCTCTCTCTGCTCTGAGACGGTCTCCCTCCTCTCTGTGTCTCTCTCTCTGCTCTGAGACGGTCTCCCTCCTCTGTGTCTCTCTCTGCTCTGAGACGGTCTCCCTCCTCTGTGTCTCTCTCTCTGCTCTGAGACGGTCTCCCTCCTCTGTGTCTCCTCTGTGTCTCTCTCTCTGCTCTGAGACGGTCTCCCTCCTCTGTGTCTCTCTCTGCTCTGAGACGGTCTCCCTCCTCTCTGTCTCTCTCTCTGCTCTGAGACGGTCTCCCTCCTCTCTGTCTCTCTCTCTGCTCTGAGACGGTCTCCCTCCTCTCTGTCTCTCTCTCTGCTCTGAGACGGTCTCCCTCCTCTGTGTCTCTCTCTGCTCTGAGACGGTCTCCCTCCTCTCTGTCTCTCTCTCTGCTCTGAGACGGTCTCCCTCCTCTGTCTCTCTCTCTGCTCTGAGACGGTCTCCCTCCTCTCTGTGTCTCTCTCTCTGCTCTGAGACGGTCTCCCTCCTCTGTGTCTCCTCCTCTAACCCTAACCCTCCTCTGTGTCTCTCTCTGCTCTGAGACGGTCTCCCTCCTCTCTGTGTCTCTCTCTCTGCTCTGAGACGGTCTCCCTCCTCTGTGTCTCTCTCTCTGCTCTGAGACGGTCTCCCTCCTCTGTGTCTCCTCCTCTAACCCTAACCCTCCTCTGTGTCTCTCTCTGCTCTGAGACGGTCTCCCTCCTCTGTGTCTCTCTCTGCTCTGAGACGGTCTCCCTCCTCTCTGTGTCTCTCTCTCTGCTCTGAGACGGTCTCCCTCCTCTGTGTCTCCTCCTCTAACCCTAACCCTCCTCTGTGTCTCTCTCTGCTCTGAGACGGTCTCCCTCCTCTCTGTGTCTCTCTCTGCTCTGAGACGGTCTCCCTCCTCTGTGTCTCTCTCTGCTCTGAGACGGTCTCCCTCCTCTGTGTCTCCTCCTCTAACCCTAACCCTCCTCTGTGTCTCTCTCTCTGCTCTGAGACGGTCTCCCTCCTCTGTGTCTCTCTCTCTGCTCTGAGACGGTCTCCCTCCTCTGTGTCTCCTCCTCTAACCCTAACCCTCCTCTGTGTCTCTCTCTGCTCTGAGACGGTCTCCCTCCTCTGTGTCTCTCTCTGCTCTGAGACGGTCTCCCTCCTCTCTGTGTCTCTCTCTGCTCTGAGACGGTCTCCCTCCTCTGTGTCTCTCTCTGCTCTGAGACGGTCTCCCTCCTCTGTGTCTCCTCCTCTAACCCTAACCCTCCTCTGTGTCTCTCTCTGCTCTGAGACGGTCTCCCTCCTCTCTGTGTCTCTCTCTGCTCTGAGACGGTCTCCCTCCTCTGTGTCTCTCTCTGCTCTGAGACGGTCTCCCTCCTCTGTGTCTCCTCCTCTAACCCTAACCCTCCTCTGTGTCTCCTCCCACCCTAACCCTCCTCTGTGTCTCCTCCCTGCAGCTGGTGCGCAGGATCTACAAGGGGATCCCCCTGCAGCTGCGAGGAGAGGTGTGGGGTCTGCTGCTGGACGTTCCCAAGATCAAGGAGGAGAAGAAGGACTTCTACGAGGTACGGTGACGGGAAGCCAGCCGCCGGGCCACGGGACCTCACAGTGGGATGCTTCCCCCCCCCCCCCCCCCCCGGGCGGTGTTCCAGCCCCCGGCCCACGTTAGAAGCTAAAACACACACACACACAACACACACAACACACAACACACTCCCCCCCCCATCACTCATGTTTACATTTCCAGACCCCCGCACCAATTTACAAGGCTCAGGCCTCATAAAGATTCATAAGCAAGTGAGTGAGCGAGCGAGCGGCTTTATTAGATTTCACAGGGCTTAATCATTATTACAGGCAGAGATGTTGTGTCTCTCTGTGTGTGTGTGTGTGTGTGTGTGTGTGTGTGTGTGTGTGTGTGTGTGTGTGTGTGTGTGTGTGTGTGTGTGTGTGTGTGTGTGTGTGTGTGTGTGTCTGTGTCTGTGTGTGTGTGTGTGTGTGTGTGTGTCTGTGTGTGTGTCTGTGTCTGTGTGTGTGTGTGTGTCTGTGTGTGTGTGTGTGTGTGTGTGTGTGTGTGTGTCTGTGTGTGTGTGTGTGTGTGCACGTGTGTGTGTGCACGTGTGATAGCCGCTGTACAACATTTAGTTGGAGCCGGAGTTTGGACCTTATTAAGGCGCGGCTGCAACATCAAGGAGTATTGTGTTATTTCGTTCCGCTTTGAAGGCCCTCTGGCTCGCATTCCTTCACTGGTACACAGGGTGCAGAGAGACGGGGCACCCACGTGTTCACACAGGGTACAGGGAACGTACGCAGGCTGTACATTTAGATTCATAGTATATTCTGTACAATTTGTAAAAATACATAAAGTGTGTGTATAACATTGCGCCCCCCCAAAAAAGGAAATGTCCCCAATTGCCAAGAGCCACGTTTAACATGTCAGGACACATAGAGTTCAAGTTTCAAGTTTCAAGTTTCTTTAATAGTTGTCATACAGAAGTACAGAATACTTTTATACAAAATGCTTCTTACTGTTACGCTCCAGAGACTGTGCTAGACAAGATAAGTATGAAATAACATAGTATAGCATGTAAATTAGAAGTAAAAAATGAGGTCACAGTGTTCAGTATAGACATATGTACAATGTTCGATGCAGAATAGAAGTAACTGAGTTACCATATAATATACAATATAATATGCAGTGTACTAATATACAATACTATATAGTGCAAAGCAGAAATGGGATGAGGTACAATTTGTGCGTGGTAGATCTCTCTAATGGAGGATGACACACAGAAGCGTGGTAGATCTCTCTAATGGAGAATGACACACAGAAGCGTGGTAGATCTCTCTGATGGAGAATGACACACAGAAGCGTGGTAGATCTCTCTAATGGAGAATGACACACAGAAGCGTGGTAGATCTCTCTAATGGAGAATGACACACAGAAGCGTGGTAGATCTCTCTAATGGAGAATGACACACAGAAGCGTGGTAGATCTCTCTAATGGAGAATGACACACAGAAGCGTGGTAGATCTCTCTAATGGAGAATGACACACAGAAGCGTGGTAGATCTCTCTCATGGAGAATGACACACAGAAGCGTGGTAGATCTCTCTAATGGAGAATGACACACAGAAGCGTGGTAGATCTCTCTAATGGAGAATGACACACAGAAGCGTGGTAGATCTCTCTCATGGAGAATGACACACAGAAGCGTGGTAGATCTCTCTGATGGAGAATGACACACAGAAGCGTGGTAGATCTCTCTCATGGAGAATGACACACAGAAGCGTGGTCGATCTCTCTAATGGAGAATGACACACAGAAGCGTGGTAGATCTCTCTAGTGGAGAATGACACACAGAAGCGTGGTAGATCTCTCTAATGGAGAATGACACATAGAAGCGTGGTAGATCTCTCTAATGGAGGATGTCACACAGAAGCGTGGTAGATCTCTCTAATGGAGAATGACACACAGAAGCGTGGTAGATCTCTCTAATGGAGAATGACACACAGAAGCGTGGTAGATCTCTCTAATGGAGAATGACACACAGAAGCGTGGTAGATCTCTCTAATGGAGAATGACACACAGAAGCGTGGTAGATCTCTCTAATGGAGAATGACACACAGAAGCGTGGTAGATCTCTCTAATGTAGGATGTCACACAGAAGCGTGGTAGATCTCTCTAATGGAGGATGTCACACAGAAGCGTGGTAGATCTCTCTAATGGAGAATGACACATAGGAGCGTGGTAGATCTCTCTAATGCAGAATGACACACAGAAGCGTGGTAGATCTCTCTAATGGAGGATGTCACACAGAAGCGTGGTAGATCTCTCTAATGGAGAATGACACACAGAAGCGTGGTAGATCTCTCTAATGGAGAATGACACACAGAAGCGTGGTAGATCTCTCTAATGGAGAATGACACACAGAAGCGTGGTAGATCTCTCTAATGGAGAATGACACAGAAGCGTGGTAGATCTCTCTAATGGAGAATGACACACAGAAGTGTGGTAGATCTCTCTAATGGAGAATGACACACAGAAGCGTGGTAGATCTCTCTAATGGAGAATGACACACAGAAGCGTGGTAGATCTCTCTAATGGAGAATGACACACAGAAGCGTGGTAGATCTCTCTAATGGAGAATGACACATGGAAGCGTGGTAGATCTCTCTAATGGAGAATGACACATGGAAGCGTGGTAGATCTCTCTAATGGAGAATGACACACAGAAGCGTGGTAGATCTCTCTAATGGAGGATGTCACACAGAAGCGTGGTAGATCTCTCTAATGCAGAATGACACACGGAAGCGTGGTAGATCTCTCTAATGGAGAATGACACGTGGAAGCGTGGTAGATCTCTCTAATGCAGAATGACACACAGAAGCGTGGTAGATCTCTCTAATGGAGAATGACACACAGAAGTGTGGTAGATCTCTCTAATGGAGAATGACACACAGAAGCGTGGTAGATCTCTCTAATGGAGAATGACACACAGAAGCGTGGTAGATCTCTCTAATGGAGAATGACACAGAGAAGCGTGGTAGATCTCGCTAATGGAGAATGACACACAGAAGCGTGGTAGATCTCTCTAATGGAGAATGACACACAGAAGCGTGGTAGAT
The DNA here is from genome assembly GCF_963971535.1 of Notolepis coatsorum. Taxonomy (NCBI): domain Eukaryota; kingdom Metazoa; phylum Chordata; class Actinopteri; order Aulopiformes; family Paralepididae; genus Notolepis; species Notolepis coatsorum. The sequence goes on from NC_140172.1 coordinate 39,903,205, forward strand.
CTCTCTAATGGAGAATGACACACAGAAGCGTGGTAGATCTCTCTAATGGAGAATGACACACAGAAGCGTGGTAGATCTCTCTAATGGAGAATGACACACATGGAAGCGTGGTAGATCTCTCTAATGTGGGAAAACATAGATTTAGTTCGTAAAGTAATGGATTTGGTTTGTCACTCAATCAATACAGTCCGATGTCTGCAGTGAGAATGTGGCGCCCGTACATCCCTACTTTTAATTCATTCACTCTCTCTGTCTCTGTTCTTCAGACGCTGAAGGTTCGGGCCAAAGGAATGTCTCCAGACATCCGTCAGATTGACCTGGACGTCAACCGCACTTACAGGGACCATATTATGTTCATGCACCGCTACGACGTCAAGTGGGTCTACCTGCTGCTACTACTAATACTGATGCTATTACTACTACTGATGCTATTACTACTGCTACTGCTACTACTGCTACTGCTACTACTACTACTGCTACTACTGATGCTATTACTACTGCTGCTACTGCTACTACTACTTGTTGCGGCAGTAGACTGTCATAGACAGGTAGTGCCGAGGGGCTGAGTGGAGGAGTTCAAACAATTGACACGC
>NC_140172.1:39908797-39913797 GCF_963971535.1 Notolepis coatsorum
AGTCTTTTATCCAAAGAGACTCACATGTTCTGTGCAACAGGTCAGCAGGAAGGGTATAGGCAGCTAGGGAACATTGAATCAAATCACATTTATTTGTAAAGCCCGCAATCACAAGTTAATGTCCCCATGGGGCCGGACAAGTCTTCTTTAAACAAGTCAAGAAGAAACGTCACAATAAATCAAGAACAAAAAACCCACCATGAAATCCAAAATAAATGTAAAATAAATCAATGCAACACTCCCAGACTTACTGTACCCCAGCTTACTGTACCCCAGACTTACTGTACCCCAGCTTACTGTACCCCAGACTTACTGTACCCCAGCTTACTGTACCCCAGACTTACTGTACCCCAGCTTACTGTACCCCAGACTTACTGTACCCCAGCTTACTGTACCCCAGACTTACTGTACCCCAGCTTACTGTACCCCAGACTTACTGTACCCCAGCTTACTGTACCCCAGACTTACTGTACCCCAGCTTACTGTACCCCAGACTTACTGTACCCCAGCTTACTGTACCCCAGACTTACTGTACCCCAGACTTACTGTACCCCAGCTTACTGTACCCCAGACTTACTGTACCCCAGCTTACTGTACCCCAGCTTACTGTACCCCAGCTTACTGTACCCCAGACTTACTGTACCCCAGCTTACTGTACCCCAGACTTACTGTACCCCAGACTTACTGTACCCCAGACTTACTGTACCCCAGCTTACTGTACCCCAGCTTACTGTACCCCAGACTTACTGTACCCCAGACTTACTGTACCCCAGCTTACTGTACCCCAGACTTACTGTACCCCAGACTTACTGTACCCCAGACTTACTGTACCCCAGCTTACTGTACCCCAGACTTACTGTACCCCAGACTTACTGTACCCCAGCTTACTGTACCCCAGCTTACTGTACCCCAGCTTACTGTACCCCAGACTTACTGTACCCCAGCTTACTGTACCCCAGACTTACTGTACCCCAGCTTACTGTACCCCAGCTTACTGTACCCCAGACTTACTGTACCCCAGCTTACTGTACCCCAGACTTACTGTACCCCAGACTTACTGTACCCCAGACTTACTGTACCCCAGCTTACTGTACCCCAGACTTACTGTACCCCAGCTTACTGTACCCCAGACTTACTGTACCCCAGACTTACTGTACCCCAGCTTACTGTACCCCAGACTTACTGTACCCCAGACTTACTGTACCCCAGACTTACTGTACCCCAGACTTACTGTACCCCAGACTTACTGTACCCCAGACTTACTGTACCCCAGCTTACTGTACCCCAGACTTACTGTACCCCAGCTTACTGTACCCCAGCTTACTGTACCCCAGCTTACTGTACCCCAGCTTACTGTACCCCAGCTTACTGTACCCCAGCTTACTGTACCCCAGACTTACTGTACCCCAGCTTACTGTACCCCAGACGTACTGTACCCCAGCTTACTGTACCCCAGACTTACTGTACCCCAGACTTACTGTACCCCAGCTTACTGTACCCCAGACGTACTGTACCCCAGACTTACTGTACCCCAGCTTACTGTACCCCAGCTTACTGTACCCCAGCTTACTGTACCCCAGACTTACTGTACCCCAGCTTACTGTACCCCAGCTTACTGTACCCCAGACTTACTGTACCCCAGCTTACTGTACCCCAGACTTACTGTACCCCAGACTTACTGTACCCCAGACTTACTGTACCCCAGACTTACTGTACCCCAGACTTACTGTACCCCAGACTTACTGTACCCCAGCTTACTGTACCCCAGACTTACTGTACCCCAGACTTACTGTACCCCAGACTTACTGTACCCCAGACTTACTGTACCCCAGCTTACTGTACCCCAGACTTACTGTACCCCAGACTTACTGTACCCCAGCTTACTGTACCCCAGACTTACTGTACCCCAGACTTACTGTACCCCAGCTTACTGTACCCCAGACTTACTGTACCCCAGACTTACTGTACCCCAGACTTACTGTACCCCAGACTTACTGTACCCCAGACGTACTGTACCCCAGCTTACTGTACCCCAGCTTACTGTACCCCAGCTTACTGTACCCCAGACTTACTGTACCCCAGCTTACTGTACCCCAGCTTACTGTACCCCAGACGTACTGTACCCCAGCTTACTGTACCCCAGACTTACTGTACCCCAGCTTACTGTACCCCAGCTTACTGTACCCCAGACTTACTGTACCCCAGACTTACTGTACCCCAGCTTACTGTACCCCAGACTTACTGTACCCCAGCTTACTGTACCCCAGCTTACTGTACCCCAGACTTACTGTACCCCAGCTTACTGTACCCCAGACTTACTGTACCCCAGACTTACTGTACCCCAGCTTACTGTACCCCAGCTTACTGTACCCCAGACTTACTGTACCCCAGACTTACTGTACCCCAGCTTACTGTACCCCAGCTTACTGTACCCCAGACTTACTGTACCCCAGACTTACTGTACCCCAGCTTACTGTACCCCAGCTTACTGTACCCCAGCTTACTGTACCCCAGACTTACTGTACCCCAGACTTACTGTACCCCAGCTTACTGTACCCCAGACGTACTGTACCCCAGACTTACTGTACCCCAGCTTACTGTACCCCAGCTTACTGTACCCCAGACTTACTGTACCCCAGCTTACTGTACCCCAGACTTACTGTACCCCAGCTTACTGTACCCCAGACTTACTGTACCCCAGCTTACTGTACCCCAGCTTACTGTACCCCAGACTTACTGTACCCCAGCTTACTGTACCCCAGCTTACTGTACCCCAGCTTACTGTACCCCAGACTTACTGTACCCCAGACTTACTGTACCCCAGACTTACTGTACCCCAGACTTACTGTACCCCAGCTTACTGTACCCCAGACTTACTGTACCCCAGACTTACTGTACCCCAGACTTACTGTACCCCAGCTTACTGTACCCCAGACTTACTGTACCCCAGCTTACTGTACCCCAGACTTACTGTACCCCAGACTTACTGTACCCCAGACTTACTGTACCCCAGACTTACTGTACCCCAGCTTACTGTACCCCAGCTTACTGTACCCCAGCTTACTGTACCCCAGACTTACTGTACCCCAGACTTACTGTACCCCAGACTTACTGTACCCCAGACTTACTGTACCCCAGCTTACTGTACCCCAGACTTACTGTACCCCAGACTTACTGTACCCCAGACTTACTGTACCCCAGCTTACTGTACCCCAGACTTACTGTACCCCAGCTTACTGTACCCCAGACTTACTGTACCCCAGACTTACTGTACCCCAGACTTACTGTACCCCAGACTTACTGTACCCCAGCTTACTGTACCCCAGCTTACTGTACCCCAGACTTACTGTACCCCAGACTTACTGTACCCCAGCTTACTGTACCCCAGACTTACTGTACCCCAGCTTACTGTACCCCAGACTTACTGTACCCCAGACTTACTGTACCCCAGACTTACTGTACCCCAGACTTACTGTACCCCAGCTTACTGTACCCCAGCTTACTGTACCCCAGCTTACTGTACCCCAGACTTACTGTACCCCAGACTTACTGTACCCCAGACTTACTGTACCCCAGACTTACTGTACCCCAGCTTACTGTACCCCAGACTTACTGTACCCCAGACTTACTGTACCCCAGACTTACTGTACCCCAGCTTACTGTACCCCAGACTTACTGTACCCCAGCTTACTGTACCCCAGACTTACTGTACCCCAGACTTACTGTACCCCAGACTTACTGTACCCCAGCTTACTGTACCCCAGACTTACTGTACCCCAGCTTACTGTACCCCAGACTTACTGTACCCCAGACTTACTGTACCCCAGACTTACTGTACCCCAGACTTACTGTACCCCAGCTTACTGTACCCCAGACTTACTGTACCCCAGCTTACTGTACCCCAGACTTACTGTACCCCAGACTTACTGTACCCCAGACTTACTGTACCCCAGCTTACTGTACCCCAGACTTACTGTACCCCAGACTTACTGTACCCCAGACTTACTGTACCCCAGCTTACTGTACCCCAGACTTACTGTACCCCAGCTTACTGTACCCCAGACTTACTGTACCCCAGCTTACTGTACCCCAGACTTACTGTACCCCAGACTTACTGTACCCCAGACTTACTGTACCCCAGACTTACTGTACCCCAGCTTACTGTACCCCAGACTTACTGTACCCCAGCTTACTGTACCCCAGACTTACTGTACCCCAGACTTACTGTACCCCAGACTTACTGTACCCCAGCTTACTGTACCCCAGCTTACTGTACCCCAGCTTACTGTACCCCAGCTTACTGTACCCCAGACTTACTGTACCCCAGACTTACTGTACCCCAGCTTACTGTACCCCAGACTTACTGTACCCCAGCTTACTGTACCCCAGACTTACTGTACCCCAGACTTACTGTACCCCAGACTTACTGTACCCCAGACTTACTGTACCCCAGCTTACTGTACCCCAGACTTACTGTACCCCAGCTTACTGTACCCCAGACTTACTGTACCCCAGCTTACTGTACCCCAGACTTACTGTACCCCACGCGAAGGTGAGGAAGAACTCACTAAAAACCTAGCAATAGGAAAAAAAGCACCACAGGCAACGTGGAGGAGCATCCGCGGAGCTAATGATGCTAATGATGGAGCATCGCCGTCGGTTGTGTGATAGTGAAGGGCTAACCTTCTGTATTGTCACAGTGAAGGGGTTAACCGGCTGTCGTGTGGCAGTGAAAGGGTTAAAGGCCCAATCCGTGATGTATGTATTGTTGTGACCCCGTGCCTGTGGGCTCTATTGGCGCGCGTTCGTGAAGAGTTTGAACTGTAGGTGGAAATGTATCTTTTTGTAACTTTCTAAACCTATTTCACTCCAATGTTTCCGAACATTGTGCCAAATACAGTGTTAGTCCATGTATCAAATACAGTGTTAGTCCATGTATCAAATACAGTGTTAGTCCATGTATCAAATACAGTGTTAGTCCATGTATCAAATACAGTGTT
>NC_140172.1:39918797-39919965 GCF_963971535.1 Notolepis coatsorum
CTCTCACCTTCACCTCTCCTCTCACTACCTCTCACCTTCACCTCTCCTCTCACCACCTCTCACCTTCGCCTCTCCTCTCACTACCTCTCACCTTCACCTCTCCTCTCACTACCTCTCCCCTTCACCTCTCCTCTCACTACCTCTCACCTTCACCTCTCACTACCTCTCACCTTCACCTCTCCTCTCACTACCTCTCACCTTCACCTCTCCTCTCCACTACCTCTCACCTTCACCTCTCCTCTCACTACCTCTCACCTTCACCTCTCCTCTCACTACCTCTCACCTTCACCTCTCCTCTCACTACCTCTCACCTCCACCTCTCTCTCACTACCTCTCACCTTCACCTCTCCTCTCACTACCTCTCACCTTCACCTCTCACTACCTCTCACCTTCACCTCTCCTCTCACTACCTCTCACCTCTCCTCTCACTACCTCTCACCTTCACCTCTCCTCTCACTACCTCTCACCTTCACCTCTCCTCTCACTACCTCTCACCTTCACCTCTCCTCTCACTACCTCTCACCTTCACCTCTCCTCTCACTACCTCTCACCTTCACCTCTCCTCTCACCACCTCTCACCTTCACCTCTCCTCTCACTACCTCTCACCTTCACCTCTCCTCTCACTACCTCTCACCTTCACCTCTCCTCTCACTACCTCTCCCCTTCACCTCTCCTCTCACTACCTCTCACCTTCACCTCTCCTCTCACTACCTCTCACCTTCACCTCTCCTCTCACTACCTCTCACCTTCACCTCTCCTCTCACTACCTCTCACCTTCACCTCTCCTCTCCACTACCTCTCACCTTCACCTCTCCTCTCACTACCTCTCACCTTCACCTCTCCTCTCACTACCTCTCACCTCCACCTCTCCTCTCACCACCTCTCACCTTCACCTCTCCTCTCACTACCTCTCACCTTCACCTCTCCTCTCACTACCTCTCACCTTCACCTCTCCTCTCACTACCTCTCACCTTCACAACTCCGAATACAACAATATCTCTCTCTCTCTCAATACAACAACTCCAACCTCACCTCCGCTCAACTTACTAATCTGCCCGTCGCTTATCAATGACTTGTTTGCAGTCAACATTGTCAAAACGGATTGTTTTTTAATCGGTTCATATCCTTTTTATAACATTTCGAAAAGCTATCATTTTCTCGAAAATT
>NC_140172.1:39920165-39952665 GCF_963971535.1 Notolepis coatsorum
TCAAATAGGCTTTATTGGCATGAAATATTAACATACTTATTGCCAAAGCAAGTTCAACAACAAACAATAACATATATATTAAACAATCAACAGAAACGTATTAATTTACAAAATAGTCACTCGATCGGGTAGTCATTTTACAGATGTGGCACTCAGATACATTTTACAGGGCTTGTTCTCTTATTGTGTGACAACCGTCTACATTTTTGCAGCTAATGCTGTACACTGACTTTTCTCCCCACACATGTATAGCAGCTTTGGTGATCAGGGAGATGGATAAACTGTGGATCAATTTTGTTTATTTTATCAAAGAAGACTTCTCTAGATCCTTGTATTTCTCACAGTATAGTAGGAAGTGAGGTTCTGTCTCAACATCCCCTGATGACAAAGTGAACACAGCCTGGCCTCTCTGGGCAGCCAGTTCTGCCTGTGACGGCCTGTTTCTATGGCTAGACTATGTCCACTCAGTCTGTACCGTGTCAATGTCTTTCTTAATTTGATCTCATTCACAGTAGTCAGGTATTCTGCCACCATGTACTCTCTGTTTAGGGTCAAATAGAATTCGAATTTACTTTTGAGATTTGGTTGATTTGTTCCAATATTCTATATCATTTTCTTTTTGTTTTGAGATTATTGGTTGGGCCCAGATTGCTTGGTGTCTGTCCTGAAGCGTTTGTGGCAGATATTTCTGACGCTTTGGATAAAAGCGTCAGCTAAATGACTAAATGTAAATGTAAATGACTAGCTGGCAGAGGGGACTCTTATCTGGGTTCATCTCTTGGCTCTGAAGGGCTTTGTAGTGGTAGGAGTGGGGGTCACTTGATTGGAGGTGTGTGTAAAATTTGATGGCTCGCTTTTGAATTTTAATAATTAGAGGGTATTCTGCCCTGCATGCATTATTGGCAGTGTGTCTGTGGACCCTAAGTAGGTTTTTGCACAATTCTGCATGCAGTACTCTATCTCTATTCATTTTTCTCTCTTTCTCTCTCTCTATCTATCTCTCTCTCTCTCTCTGCCTCTCTATCTCTCTCTCGCTGCCACCCCACTCTCTCTGTCTCTCCATCTCTCTCTCGCTGCCACACCACTCTCTGTCTCTCCATCTCTCTCTGCCACCCCTCTCTCTCTCTCTCTGTCTCTCCTTCTCGTCGCCTGCAGCTGGTACAACACACGGCTGCCCGTCCTCTCACTGGCACCAGAAGACGTGACCACATCACACCAGTCCTGGCCTCTCTCCACTGGCTCCCGACCCGTCCGTTTCCATATAGATTTTAAACGATTCCTGACCGTTTGTTTTTAAAGCACTACACCGTCGGGCTGGCTCCACTGTATCTACAGTAGCTGAGGCTCCTGCACCACCCCACCCCCCCATCCAGAGCCCTCAGGTCTGCTGACCAGCTGCTGCTGGAGGGGCCCAGGACCAGGCTTAAAACTAGCCCCCCCCCCACATAAGATCTGCCCAGAGCCTACAGGCTTTTAAATCACTGCTCAAAACACACCTCTTCTCGCTGCTTTGACCAGAGTCGGCCACGCTGCTGCTACTCTGGATGTTTCATCAAATGTCCCGTCTCTTTTATATTGAACCTTGTTCTTGTTTGGTTTGGCTTTAGTCATTTGTAAATGTGCTATAGAAATAAAGATGACTTGACTTGACTTGACTTGATTGATTGATTGATTGATTGATTGATTGATTGATTGATTGATTGATTGATTGAACATTGTATTAACAGATTGCAGAATGGGTACAATACAGTACGGCTCAATACACAATTGTTAAGGGGATGCAGACCAGAGAAAGACTTTCATCTTGTTTACATCAGGGTCCCCCATTTTCAATTCATCATAACATATATGACATACATGACATACAGATAGACAGTACTGTTACATCTATACATTTATGACATACCAGATCTACATATACAGTACTGTTTGTGATACAAAAAGGGTATAAAAAAGAGAGTATATACATTTGAGGGGGAAGAAACTGTACATTGGAGGAGGTTGGGTAGGTGGGGGTGGGGGGGGGGGTTGGGTAGGTGGGGGGGGGGAACTGTACATTGGAGGTGGTTGGGTTGGTGGGGTGAGGGGGGGGGGGGTTGGGTAGGCGGGGTGGGGGGAACTGTACATTGAGGGGGTTGGGTTAGGACATTTACAGGGGCCAGTTTCGAATTGCAGTCTCCCGTAGGTGTTCTTTGAGTGGTTTTGAAAGTGGGTAGTGATTCACATTCCTTTACAGCTTTGGGTAGGGCGTTCCACATTAATGTGGCATAATTGCGAAACGTGTTTAGTCCTTGTTTGAGCCGAATCTGGGTTTAACATGATTTGTGGAGCTCCCTCTGGTGTTGTGGTCGTGGTATTCACTGACCTTTGGGGAGTATTTTGACATGTACATGGGTACCTGAGTGGTGTAGTGTATCTTGTAGACCAGGCCCATTGCAAGTTGCTGTACTCTGTCGTCTACTCTAAGCCATCCTAGGTTGACTTCTCTCTGTCTCTCTTTTTCTCTCTGTCTCTCTTCTCTCTCTATATATATTGTAGAGGCAGAAACCGACTTGGTGGATTTATATATTATTATATTATTATTATATATATATTATATTATGTATATATTAGAACCATGCACTGAACTATTTATGTTTGGACACTAGAGGGCTCACCACCCTTACAGCCCACTCCTATAAATAGCCAAGGTGATCAATGGAATCTTGTGCACCTGCCGAGGTTTTACCTTCAAACGCTACTGTTTCACTGTTGGAACTGACCACGGAGCAATTGACGACTGTTCTGTTTAACCCTTCATTTACTATCATTTACCTTTGGACAACAATAAACCCTGTAAACCGAACCGGCGGCAACTTTGGACATTCAATTCATTCAACATCACAACTTTGGTACAGCGTGAAAAGGCACATTAGCGGGTGCATCGTGGACGACTGTCAGCACACCCAGGAATGACAGTCGGCCACTACATATATCTTGCTCTGCCTCTTGTATCTCTCTCTATCTCTCCTCCTGTCTCTTTATCTGTGTTTGTCTCTCTCTCTCTCTCTGTCTCTCTCTCTCTCTCTCTCTCTCTCTCTCTCTCTCTCTCATGTATTGAATGGAGCCTGTTGTTGTTTTGTGTTTGGGTGTGGAATGCTGGGAGTGGGACAGCCTTGCTCCTGAAGTCATTCTCTCTCTCTCTCTCTCTCTCTCTCTCTCTCTCTCTCTCTCTCTCTCTCTCTCTCTCTCTCTCTCTCTCTCTCTCTCTCCTCTCTCTCTCTCTCTCTCTCTCTCTCTCTCTCTCTGTACTGTAAGCTAAACAAACAGCTGCATTGTCACAGCAGCAGCAAAGGCCCTCAAACCTCCACGTCTCTGTGATCTAAATTCTTCTCTGTCTCTCTCTCTCTGTCTCTCTCTCTCTCTCTCTCTGTCTCTTTCTGTCTCTCGCTCTCTCTCTCTGTCTCTCTCTCTCTCTTCTGTCTCTTTCTGTCTCTCTCTCTCTCTGTCTCTTTCTGTCTCTCTCTCTCTCTCTCTCTCTCTCTCTCTCTCTCTCTCTCTCTCTCTCTCTCTCTCTCTCTCTCTCTCTCTCTCTGTCTTGCTCACTCTTCAGTCACTCTTCAGCTATGCTGTGTGACTTGTTCCTGCGTCGGGGGGTGTCTGGTAACGGGATCGATGGGTCAGGCAGGTCAGGTCTGTGTGCGTGTTGTGTAGCCCGGGAGGAGGTCACTGATGCTGTGTAGCCCGGGAGGAGGTCACTGATGCTGTGTAGCCCGGGAGGAGGTCACTGATGTTGTGTAGCCCGGGAGGAGGTCACTGATGTTGTGTAGCCCGGGAGGAGGTCACTGATGTTGTGTAGCCCGGGAGGAGGTCACTGATGCTGTGTAGCCCGGGAGGAGGTCACTGATGCAGACTAAAGCTGTGACCCGACCGGAGGATCCACCTGGGGGCTTAAAGACAGGTAAGAGAGCATTACAACAACAACAACAACAACAACAACAACAACAACAACAACAACATTGTTGTTACTGGGTTGAGGCCTCACAACTATAGTTCTAGTTATCTGTACTGTAGCCGGCTGTTGGTTTGTGTGGCTCCATGATCTGGTATATGAGGGTTGTCTTCCTTATGATCTGACATATTAATGGGTTGTCTTTCTTATGATCTGACATATTAATGGGTTGTCTTTCTTATGATCTGACATATTAATGGGTTGTCTTTCTTATGATCTGGTATATGAGGGTTGTCTTCCTTATGATCTGACATATGAGGGTTGTCTTTCTTATGATCTGGCATATTAATGGGTTGTCTTTCTTATGATCTGATATATTAATGGGTTGTCTTTCTTATGATCTGACATATTAATGGGTTGTCTTTCTTATGATCTGACATATTAATGGGTTGTCTTTCTTATGATCTGACATATTAATGGGTTATCGTCCTTATGATCTGACATATTAATGGGGTATCGTCCTTATGATCTGACATATTAATGGGTTATTATCGTCCTTGCAAAATAACAAAAAACTAACATTTCTCCTCAATCCAAGCTGTAGAGAATACTGCTTATAGCATTGAGGAAAATATAACCGCTTTTGTGCAGCAAATACAGTAGATCTCTTTTGAGTCTTAAAATTATTTCTAGGAGGGGGGTGTGGGGGGGGGTGTCTGCCAGTAGGGTGTGATGATGACGGTGATGTCATTTCACAAGTGAAATGCTCTCACCTCCCCCCATTCGTCGATTTGTTTCCCTTCAGCGTTCTGAAAGTGTAATAAAAAAAAGTATGATTTGTAAATAATTTGGTGTATCTTGAAAATACTTGTTAGGGTGGAGATTTGTTTGCAGTGTAGATTCAAATGTCGTATCTCCTTTTCACCAAAAAAACACACTTTATTTGACAAATTGTCAGTTATAACTGAAAACTGAAATTCACTCGACCCTCAGTAATCCTTTGCTTAAAACCCGAATCCTTCACTTGGAGCGAAGACTGGACACAGAGATGAGCTCACGGATAACAACAGTAACAGTGCGGAGGATGTGTTCCCCGTTATCAACAGTGTTCCACATTATCTCACTTCGACACCATACTCTGGAACAACATGTCTTTTTGATATTGCGGTTAATGTGACGCCGTGAGTCATCCAGGTCAGCGGGAGGTCGGTCGTGTTCACGGTGGAAGCTTTTCAAACGCAGACCGGCGGGCGACAGGAGGCGATTGTCTCGGAAGCACAATAATAACATAGTATCGCTGCTGGTGTAAATAGCAGTTGGCGTGTCACCCTATTGCTGGCTGTTGCCTAATCTCTTTGTAGCCTGTTGGGATAGTGGGTGACATCATCCATGAGGAGGAGGGGGGGGGGGGGAGTTTGTGCCCGTTTGTTTGTGGTCTGAGTTTGTGTGTTGTGTGTGTGAGCGTAGGGAGTCGCACTGGTTTGTTAACACAACAGTGTCATAAATCCTCCCAAATTCCGCTAACCTTCTGTATCCAAAACAGCTGCTGATGTTAGGTGCTTGTTACACTAGTGTTTTTGTCGTCGTTTTTTTAATACGTTTGATGTCCCTTTTACACAGAAATGCGTTTTTTGGTGTTTTTTGGCGGATACGTTGTGGCCCTAGCTGAAACGCTAAATTGTGTTTGCGTTTTGGAGAAACGCTAAAAAACGCGCAGACAACAGCGTGTAGCCTTCACGGAGCCGTTGTTGCGAAAACGCCCATGCGCAGTAGATACCATCTGCGTGCCCTTCCGGTGACAGCAGAGCTGTCCCAAATAGCTGCAGCTACCATGTGTTGTCAAGTTATTGTTATAAGGACCCCAGTCCAAGCTACAACAGTCTGCATTTGTTTGTATTGAGCCGTATTGTATTGTACCCATTATGCAATATGTTAAATAAAGTTTACATCCATTCATTCTGCTAGCATTACCGATTGGTTGGCTAACATGAGCTAGTGTTAGCCATCAGACCCTGTTAGCTCAAAGCTCCTCTTTCAACTTAACAAGCATTAAACAAAATGGCCCAGTCATCTATTCACCTTTGTTTAATACACACAGCGTTGTCTCTAATGTTATCTAACCACTGATAGCTCCCGATATCATCAGTTTGGTGCTGGCTAAGTAGCGTGAGCTAACGTTAGCTTCTAGCCACAATGCTATACTGTTATAATGGCAAATTCCATTGACGTTAGCATGCAGCTAACAATGCTACCGATCTTTTTTTAGACTAAACTATCCGCTCTTGGTGGTCACTTGTGTTGATGTTAGTTTTGTTTCATCAACAAATGACAGGCAGAACACACAGTGAATGTATCCGTTTTGTTTATTGCACTTTTATTAGGCTTTGCTGAAAAAGAATTGCTGCATTGAGTAAATAGGCAAGATGGTGGCGCCCATAGGCGTCTGCCTTGTTGACATTTTATTTGCTGGAGCTTCCAGGAAGTGTATTGGCACATTCAAGTTATGATTGGTTGAAATTGCCTTCATGTTCGCCACCTACTGCCACCTACTGCTTTGGCAGTGTACTACATCACTGTGCCCAGGTGACAAAAACGAAAGTGTGACTCGAGGCTGCCGCGTCGCGGCGAAACTCGTATGACAATGAAACGAAAATGAAACGAAAGGTGTAACCGTCGCCTAAGTCAGTCAGTCACCTATTGTGGCGCAATTCATGTCCATCCAATTCACGTCGTCGGCACATTCATCCAGTACGTTCTGTCAGGTGCCACACGTTAACAACACATTCATCCGGTACGTTCTGTCAGGTGCCACACGTTAACAACACCAGCCGAACCAGACATCCTTGGCAGGCTTTTCATAACCACTGCTTTTGCTGCTTTTGAATGCCGTCTGTTTGGATGTGTTGGGGGGTGGAGGGAGGGGGAGGGAGGGGGAGGGGGGGGCTGGTAGCGCAGGTCTTTGTCCCGTGAGTCTCCTTCCTTGGGGCTTCGCTGGCCGAGCTTCAGTCTCGCCGCTGAGGAAACACTGCAGACAAACACCGTGAAGCTGTAGAGCTCGCGAACAAAGTACAGGAAATGAGTTCCTCACCGATCAACCCTCATGATGTCATCATCATTATCATCATCATTATTGTTATTTATTATTATTGTTATTATTATTATCGTGATCCCTTTTACTCTGCTGATGGCGACCATGAGAGAGAGAGACGGCACAGAGAGGAGTTAGAAGAGGGCGAGAGACGTGGAGCTGAACAAGTAGAACAACGGCTCTTATCTTATAGAACAGAGGTCTCATTGGAGAAGAAGCTGAGAACCAAGTGAGATAGGTGAGTGAGATAGGTGAAGATAACAGAAGACTGTGAGTGAGATAGGTGAAGATAACAGAAGACTGTGAGAGAGATAGGTGAAGATAACAGAAGACTGTGAGTGAGATAGGTGAAGATAACAGAAGACTGTGAGTGAGATAGGTGAAGATAACAGAAGACTGTGAGTGAGATAGGTGAAGATAACAGAAGACTGTGAGTGAGATAGGTGAAGATAACAGAAGACTGTGAGTGAGATAGGTGAAGATAACAGGAGACTGTGAGTGAGATAGGTGAAGATAACAGAAGACTGTGAGTGAGATAGGTGAAGATAACAGAAGACTGTGAGTGAGATAGGTGAAGATAACAGAAGACTGTGAGAGAGATAGGTGAAGATAACAGAAGACTGTGAGTGAGATAGGTGAAGATAACAGAAGACTGTGAGTGAGATAGGTGAAGATAACAGAAGAGAGACTGAGTGAGATAGGTGAAGATAACAGAAGACTGTGAGTGAGATAGGTGAAGATAACAGAAGACTGAGTGAGATAGGTGAAGATAACAGAAGACTGTGAGAGATAGGTGAAGATAACAGAAGACTGTGAGTGAGATAGGTGAAGATAACAGAAGAGACTGTGAGTCAGATAGGTGAAGATAACAGAAGACTGTGAGTGAGATAGGTGAAGATAACAGAAGAGAGACTGTGAGTGAGATAGGTGAAGATAACAGAAGACTGAGAGTGAGATAGGTGAAGATAACAGAAGACTGTGAGTGAGATAGGTGAAGATAACAGAAGACTGTGAGTGAGATAGGTGAAGATAACAGAAGACTGTGAGTGAGATAGGTGAAGATAACAGAAGACTGTGAGTGAGATAGGTGAAGATAACAGAACAGAAGGCTTTGTTTTTTTGTGTTCGTTTACGTTTTAGTTCGTACATTTTTTTGCGTTCTTTTTTTCGTTATTTTCTTTTCGTTTTCGTTCGTTCGTTCGTTTTAGTTCGTTCGTTTTTTTTGCGTTCGTATTTTTGCGTTTGTTTTTTTGCGTTCGTTTTCGTTTAGTTCGTTTTCGTTTAGTTCGTTTTCGTTTTAGTTCGTACATTTTTTTGCGTTCGTTTTTTTACGTTCATTTTCGTTTTAGTTAGTTTTCGTTTTTAGTTCGTTCGTTCTTTTTTCTTTTTTTGCGTTCGTTTTTTTGCGTTCGTTTTCTTTTTAGTTCGTTTTCGTTTTTAGTTCGTTCGTTTTTTTGCGTTGTTTTTTTCGTTCGCTTTTTTTCCGTTAGTTTTCGTTTTAGTTTGTTTTCGTTTTAGTTCGTTTTCGTTTTAGCTAACATGCTACAGCGACAGCTAACTCCACACAGAGAGAGAGAAGGCTGTGAGTGAATCCCGTCACGTTGATCCAGTCTGTTGGGCGGCGAGAGCAACGCGGAACAAAGACTGTTGATCATCAGCTTAAACGCCACCGGACGCTTCACATGGCCTCACAGTTTAACCACAGCTACAACTAAACTGTATCTGTACTGTTCTCTCTAGTGACGTTGGTTATTGATCTGTACTGTTAGTGACGTTGGTTATTGATCTGTACTGTTAGTGACGTTGGTTATTGATCTGTACTGTTAGTGACGTTGGTTATTGATCTGTACTGTTAGGTGCTTGTTACACACAGTGTTTTTGTGCTCGTTTTTATACGTTTTTGAATACGTTTGCTGTCCCTATTACATAGAAATGCCGTTTTAACGCTAAATTGTGTTTTCCGTTTTGGAGTAGCGCCAAAACTCGCCGACAACATGTCGTGTAATCTGCGCGGAGCCGTTGTTGCTCAACGCCCATGCGCAGTAGATACCATCTGCGTGCCCTTCCGGTGACAGCAGAGCTGTCCCAAATAGCTGCAGCTACCATGTGTTGTCAAGTTATTGTTATAAGGACCCCAGTCCAAGCTACAACAGTCTGCATTCCCTTAACAATTGTTTGTATTGAGCCGTATTGTATTGTACCCATTATGCAATATGTTAAATAAAGTTTACATCCATTCATTCTGCTAGCATTACCGATTGCATGAGCAGCTGGCTGAATGAATGAATGAATGAATGAATGAAAACTTTATTTAACAGATTGCAGAATGGGTACAATACAGTACGGCTCAATACATACAATTGTTAAGGGGATGCAGACCTGAGAAAGACTTTCGTCTTGTTTACATCAGGGTCCCCCATTTTCAATTCATATAGACATTTAGGACATACACAACATACATGACATTTATGGCATAGGGACATATAGGTATTTAGTACTGATACATTTGTGACATAAGCGGTATTCAAATATACAGTACTGTTACCCCTAGATCCTGACAGAGTTTATACATATGATGGGGAGGGGACTGTACATTAGGAGGGGGTGGGTGGGTGGGAGAGAACTATACATACGGCGGGGAGGGAATATATACATGCGGTGGGGAGGAGACTGTCTATTAGGAGGTGGTGGGGGTTTTGGGCATTTACGGTGGCCAGTTTCGAATTGCAGCCTCCCGTAGGTGCTCTTTAAGAGCGGTTTTGAATGTGGGTAGGGATTCACATTCCTTTACAGCTTTGGGTAGGGCGTTCCACATTGTTGTGGCATAATTGCGAAACGTGTTTAGTCCCTTGTTTGAGCCGAATCTGGGTTTAACATGATTTGTTGAGCTTCCTCTGGTGTAGTGGTTGTGGTATTCACTGACCTTTGGGAAGTATTTTGACATGTACATGGGCACCCCGGTCGTATAGTGTAGACCAGGCCCATTGCAAGTTGCTGTACTCTGTCGTCTACTCTAAGCCATCCTAGGTTGTCAAAGTGGGCAGGGGTGAGGTGGGTTCTGGGGTTCAGGTCAAGTAGTAGTCTGACCAGTTTGTTTTGTGATGTTTGTAATCTTGTTTTTAGTGCCTTTGAGGTGCTTTGGTACCATGAGGTGCACGCATAGTCATAGTACCCTTGAATGAGTGCTCCTGCCAGAGTCTTCAGGGTATTCTTGTTTACCAGAGAAGAGATCCGGTACAAGAATCTAGGGGTTAACGTTAGCTATCAGACCCTGTTAGCTCAGAGCTTCTCTTTCAATCTTAACAAGCATTAAACAAAATGGCCCAGTCATCTATTCACCTTTGTTTAATACACACAGCGTTGTCTCTAATGTTATCTAGCTACTGATAGCTCCCGATATCATCAGTTTGGTGCTGGGTGGTTAACGTGAGCTAGCGTTAGCTTCTAGCCACAATGCTATACTGTTATACTGGAATATTCCATCACGTTAGCATGTAGCTAACAACATTGCCGATCCTTTTTTAGACTAAACTATCCGCTCTTGGTGGTCACTTGTGTTGATGTTAGTTTTGTTTCATCAACAAATGAGAGGCAGAACACACAGTGAATGTATCCGTTTTGTTTATTGCACTTTTATTACACTTTGCTGAAAAATAAGTGCTGCATTGGGTAAATAGGCATTTAAAGATGGCGGCGCCCGCCTTGTTGACATTTTCTTTGCAGGAAGTGTATTGGCACATTCAAGTTCTGATTGGTTGAAAATTGCCTTCATGTTCGCCACCTACTGCCACCTACTGCTTTGGCAGTGTACTACATCACAGTGCTCAGGTGACAAAACGAAAGTGTGACTCGCCTACCGGCTACGTTGCGACGTAAAGCGAAACTCATCTGAAAACGAAACGAAAGTCTAACCGCAGCCTTAGTGACGTTGGTATCAGCGTTCAACACCATAGTCCCCACCAGACTGGTGGACAAGCTGATCGGGCTGGGTCTGAGCTCCGCTCTGAGTGCCTGGATACTGGACTTTCTGAGTGAAAGGCCCCAGGCGGTCAGGGTGGGGGGTCAGACCTCCAACACCATCACCCTGAGCATCGGGTCCCCCCAGGGCTGTGTTCTGAGCCCCCTGCTGTACTCACTCTACACACACGATTGTGTGGCCAAGTTCAGCTCCAACTCCATAGTGAAGTTCGCAGACGACACGGTGGTGGTGGGGCTGATCTCGGACAACGACGAGAAGGCCTACCGGGAGGAGGTTGAGGTACTGGAACGCTGGTGCCAGGACAACAGCCTGCTCCTGAACATTGGTAAAACCAAGGAGCTGATCGTGGATTATAGGAGAGGACAGCAGGAGACGCACACACCACTGATGATTAACGGGGCTACCGTGGACAGGGTGAGCAGCTTCAAGTACCTGGGGGTCCACATCTCAGAGGACCTGACATGGTCAACACACATAGACACAGTAGTAAAGAAGGCGAAGCAGCGCCTCTACCACCTGAGACAGTTAAGGAAGTTCAGAGTATCGGGGAAGATACTCCAGTCCTTCTACTCCGGAGCTGTAGAGAGCATCCTGACCGGAAACATCACTGCCTGGTATGGAAACAGCACGGCACAGGACAAGAAGGCCCTACAGAGAGTGGTGCGCTCAGCTGTGTGTACTACGGGTATTGCACTACCACCCCTGCAGGCTCTATACAACAAGAGGTGCAAATCCAGAGCCTGCAGGATAATGAAAGACCCTCACCACCCCAACAACAGCCTGTTCAAGCTGCTGCGGTCAGGCAGACGCCTGCGAACCCCAGCTACTAGGACAGAGAGGCTTCGGCTCAGCGGTCCTCTGGTCAGGACGTCAGCCGAGCGGACGAGCGTCCAAGTGGCCGTCTCTCTCGGGCGTCGAGTCTCGAGTATCGACGGGCCTCCTGTAGATCCAGTAGAAAGCCCTGTGTCCCCCCCCCGACACGTCTCGAGACCCCCGTCACCCCCCCGACACGTCCTGAGACCCCCGTCACTCCCCAACTTGAACCCACGGGGCCCGGGACCCGTCACACATGGCAATGTGATTCCCGGAGCATGAAAGAGGTTCTAATTGCGTTTAGCTTAAGCCTGGCCCTCGTGGAATACTAATGTAGAGGGAGGGGGGTGGAGGGGGGGGGTTCAAACTCGGCTTATGTTCGGAGAAAACACTGCGTCCCCTTCCTCCTCAATTCCGCTCCTCCTCGCCATGGGAACCCCGGCCCCCACCCCGGCCCCCACCCCGGCCCCCACCGGACGGAATTCCCAGAAGAAAAGAGACTTAAAGACTCTGTTTGTTTGTTTGCCTTTGTGGCCTCAGACTGTGTGTGTGTGTGTGTGTGTGTGTGTGTGTGTGTGTGTGTGTGTGTGTGTGTGTGTGTGTGTACTCGCTCCTCTCCCGCTGTGTGTACTCTTGGCGGCCCATGGTGACATGCCTTTCACCGGTCATACACACACACACACTCATACACACACACACACTCATACACACACACACACACATACACACACACACACTCATACACACACACACACACACGCGCACACTGTCCCCACCATCCTGTCATAAAAATTCCGGCTGCCTCAGTAAGAGCCCTGTTTGTTGGGGACATATTGGAACTCCCCTCAGAACCCCAGAGCCCCAGAGGGATAACTGGGGAGCAGAACATTTCCTGCTGGCTTTATTATTATTATTTGTTTTTTCATAAAAAAATATATGAAATGTTTTAAAGGCGCACTGAGTCGCACTTTTTGAGCCACACCATCGACTAGTAAAAACACGTCTTCAATCAATATCTGAAATGAAGGAGAGATAAAAAAATAAATAAAAAAAACACACTAACCTTCGTACTGTCTTTTACTATCACGTACTTCTCCACTGAATAATCCTCCTCGCCTATATTACTACCTACTATGCTAATATGTATTTACTGCTATGCACTCTCAACACTGTTTGATGAACATTGTTACTCAGCTGAAAGAGTTGTGCCCGTCCTGCTGACCTGTCGTACAGAACCTTCCTGCTGACCTGTCGTACAGAACCTTCCTGCTGACCTGTCGTCAGCTGAATGACCAAATGTCAATTAGATCGGCACCCTGAGTTGCAAATATTTACTCACATTTGTTTTCTCGCTTACATTTGGTGCCTTTTTAACTGATTTAACGGCACTCATCGTACCCGACCAGAGGAGCTCTGTCGGGAGGGTTCTCCCTCTCGCTTTCTCTGTTTCCAACTCCGTGCTTCAGTTTTTGCATGAAAAGGTTCCATTGTGCAGAACGTTAGCTTAGCTTGAAATCCCTACACCGTTGAGATCAACAATTAATGTTTCAAGGCCGACCTGGCCAAGAAACTGGCACTTGTGATTGGTGGAGATTGGGGGGGGGGGGGGGGGGGGCTGTAACTTAATTGGCAGTGGTTGCTTTTGTTTCACTAGAGAATGACATTAGATTAGATGAACATTTATTGTCATTATACATCACGAGTACAGTACAACGAAAAGAAGTTTGGCGTCCAATCAGAGTGCGAATGTAGCCGTAAAGTGCAACAGCAATGTGCAGGTGATTAAACTGGGTACAGAATATACAAATTAGTACTACTGAGTGTAGTGCTAATCAGGTGTAGTATAATAAGTAAAGAAGACACCCAAGTGGCGACCCATGTAACGCGCTGCGTCGCGAAGCGGCCGACCCGGGTCGATTCCCGGACGCGGCGTCCTTTGCGAATGTCTTCCCCCCGCTCTGTCTCCGTTTCTTCTCTCTCTCTCTCTCCTCTCTCTCTCTCTCTCTCTTCTCTCTCTCTCTCTTCTCTCTCTCTCTCATTCTTTTGCTCTTTCTATCTTTCTTTCTCATTCTCTCTCTTTCTATCGTACTTTCTCATTCTCTCTCTTCTCTCTCTCTCTCTCTCTCTCTCCTCTCTCTCTCTCTCTCTCTCTCCTCTCTCTCTCTTCTCTCTCTCTCTCTACCGGACTGCCCGGTAGTACAAACAAATAAAATCTACCAAAACATAATAAAAAAATAAATAAAAGTAAAGAAAGTATGATTACTACTGGCCAGCAGCGTAACTAGTAAGAGTAGGATGTGTACAGATATATGTAACAGGTGGTACCTCTCACCCTCAAAAGACACATAGAACGTTACAAAGCAGTGAGTTCACCTCTTGGTATAGCGGCCTGCGCTGTTGCCCGCGGTGTGGAGGAGACCACGGGTTCTAAACTCCCCCGGGGCATCGAAGTTTAAGGTGACGATGTCACTGACCGTTACCAGTGTTGGGAAAGTTCACTTTCTACATGAACTAGTTCAGTTCACAGTTCAACATTTTTTAAATGAACTAGTTCAGTTCATAGTTCAAACTTCAAAATGTTGAACTAAAGTTCATGGTTTCAAAAATGAACAAATTTAGTTCTTTTTAGTTCTTTTTGAATATTTTTATTTTTTTATAGATTTTTCACGTACAAGTTACTTACATTACAAAAACACACATTGGGACAGGGGGGGGGGGGGGGTTCCTCCAGTTCATCTCTATGCCATCATCCACACCATAAGCAAGCAAAAACAAAACAAAAAGAAAAACAAGCAAAAAGGAAAGCAGACCAAGACAGGCACTGTACAGTATGCACTTGTCTCGAGCCCATTCACATGTAGACATATATTTATTTTTTCCTATCCTAGGTCTGTCCATACAATGGGGCATTGGGCCTTTAGAAGGATCCGAGACATTTCAGCAGGAAAATAGTCTAATAGTGGGGCCCACACCTCCTGAAAGGAAGCGTCGTTGCCTCTATGCATTGCACAGTGTCTTTCATGGGGTAGAAGCACACCGAAGATCTCTCTATACCACATTTGTATAGATGGAGGCTTATCCTTAATCCAGTTTATCAGAATGCATTTCCGGGCTGAAAGTAGAAGTTTATCAAATAGTTTGAATTGTAAAGGGTGTTAAACTGACTCTGAGCGAGTGCTGCTCTCGGCTTTTGCTCGCAGACTCCGCTGGTCCACTGCTTGTTGTGATGAGTCTGATGACGTAGCAGGGGGTGACAGGCGCGTTGCCAGATCGGGTGGATTTCCGCATAATTTTTAAGCCTGTTTACAGTGTTTTAACTGAGTTTTCGGCTGAAATGCATTATGAAATATGGCACATATTTGAACGCCGTTATAATACAGTGCTGAGAATGAAAGCACTTTTGAACTCCGTTACACAGCGCTGAGAATGAACGCGTTCTCAATTACGTTCATTTAGCGGATATACAGTACGTTCATTCAAGTTCGCCCAAAATACGAACGCGTTCAGGTACATCACTACCGTTACGTATAGATATAGTAAAGCACTATGTGCAGGTAAGAACATACAGGTGAAGATGGGTATAAATGCGGTGAGAATAAATATATACATAATGGTATATATACGAAGGAGGAAGTGTAATAGCTGTGTTCTGTGCCTACCTTCTCCATCCACAGAGCTAGTGACGTGGTCATGGGTTAGGGTTAGGGTTCAGGACGCGTCTCTCGTCAGCTGGTGAGAAAACTAACTAGGCTCCTCTTAGCTGTTGTCGGTTCCAAAAGAAATTTCATTTCATTTCATTTCAAATCTTTATTTACACTCGAAAAGCAACCGAGGTCCCCCCTCATTTACAGTCACGTCGAGTGTACATATAGAAATAAGCAAAAAAACGAAAGGGTAATATAAAACCACACGGCATATAAAACAATAAGGCGACACGTGAGACAAAAGTAAGGATAACAAATCAATTAAAACACGTACAACTTGATTGATAAAGGTTGGAGGTCAAGGTTTTAAACTCTGCAGCACAGAGGGAGAATCTCCAGCTTTAAGGACCGTTGGAGTTCATTTTCAGGAGCTCGGGCATCGTAGCAACATGCAGATTTACCCTGTTCTGAGCAAACTCAGGGGACCTTAAGGACCAGCCAGTCACCAGAAGTGTGTGTGTGTGTGTGTGTGTGTGTGTGTGTGTGTGTGTGTGTGTGTGTGTGTGTGTGTGTGTGTGTGTGTGTGTGTGTGTGTGTGTGTGTGTGTGTGTGTGTGTGTGTGTGTGTGTGTGTGTGTGTGTGTGTGTGTGTGTGTATTAATCTCAACAGGAGTCTGGCCTGTGCAATGCTAGCGAGCGCACAACACACAAAACTCAGGCCTCTCTCTCACCCTGTCTGTATTGAGTCCAGAACAGATGAACTACTGGCGTTGGGCTTTTTCCTGGAAATATGTATCATCATCAAAGGAGAAGCACCACACACACACACACACACACACACACACACACACAGACACACACACACACACACACACAACACACACACACACACACACACACACACACACACACACACACACACACACACACACACACACACACAAAATCCATACTCTATCTCCATAAAGGCCTGACTGCTAAAGAATGTGCCAAGGGAAATCTTCCCCACGGTGAGTATTTATGAGCAGCTCTTTGCCACGGAATACCTTGAATAGCAAGCTGCCTACATGTTGCTTTGCCTTTTAAATACTTTTAGCGATTCGAGATATACTATCTCCTCCTCCTCCTCTGTTCATCCAGCACAGGCACGCAGCATGATGGGCCCCAGATAGACCCACACAATCTATGCCAGCTCCGTTTTTTTACTTCCTGTGTTTTGCGGGTATTTCCCATTGGTCGCTGAGTCAGGAAGTGGCACTGTGTGCAAGTTAAGTGTGGAGAGAGGGAGACCGTGTCTGTTCGGGGGGGGGGGGGGGGGGGGGGGCTTCGCTCACGCCATCGATCTTATCTAGCGGTACAAAAAGAGGAACCTAGGAAACTTTGATTTATCTACACACTGTGTGTGTCTGTACTCATGTTCTCTTAGGGTTCTGATGATGCGTGACGGTTCCCTGTTAAGGTCTGTCTGTGGCCGCAAGTGCGTACGCACACACACACACACACACACACACACACACGCACACACACACACACACACACCACACACACACACACACACACACACGTGCACACTGTGTAGGCTCAGTAGACACAGAAGCCTTTCTCTCCTCTGTGTTTCGTGGTTACACACAGTGATGTCTCTCTGGTACAATGGCCGTCATTTTGAAGTGGCTCCTCCACTCATTGGCTCACACACACACACACACACACACACACACACACACACACACACACACTGCATGGTGAGGTCAGGCTGACACACTAGCCATGGGTGAGGTGATGTATTCCTGCTGGTTTGTTCCACAGTGGTTGCAGACCTCCAGCAGGGCAGCAGCACCAGAGTGTACAGGTCGTCTCCTGGACCTCAGCCCAGCGGGGCAGCAGCACAGTACATGTCGGAGGCCTTGGTTCACGAAGCCAGACATCAGAGAGAGAGAGAGAGAGAGAGAGAGAGAGAGAGAGAGAGAGAGAGAGAGAGAGAGAGAGAGAGAGAGAGAGAGAGAGAGAGAGAGAGAGACGAAGCCAGACATCAGAGAGAGAGAGAGAGAGAGAGAGAGAGAGACTTTTGACTTTTGATGTTCTTTTATTAAGAGAGAGAGAGAGAGAGAAGAGAGAGAGAGAGACTTTTGATTTTGATGTTCTTTTATTAAGAGAGAGAGAGAGAGAGAGAGAGAGAGAGAGAGAGAGAGAGAGAGAGAGAGAGAGAGAGAGACTTTTGATGTTCTTTTATTAAGAGAGAGAGAGAGAGAGAGAGAGAGAGAGAGAGAGAGAGAGAGAGAGAGAGAGACTTTTGACTTTTGATGTTCTTTTATTAAGAGAGAGAGAGAGAGAGAGAGAGAGAGAGAGAGAGAGAGAGAGACTTTTGACTTTTGATGTTCTTTTATTAAGAGAGAGAGAGAGAGAGAGAGAGAGAGAGAGAGAGAGAGAGAGAGAGAGAGAGAGAGACTTTTGATGTTCTTTTATTAAGAGAGAGAGAGAGAGAGAGAGAGAGAGAGAGAGAGAGAGAGAGAGAGAGAGAGAGAGAGGGAGGGGAGAGAGGGGGAGGAGAGAGAGAGGGAGAGGGGGGGAGAGAGAGAGAGGAGAAGAGACCCTCCGACCGGTGGTGTGACCTCTGAACCCTCTGACCGGTGGTGTGACCTCTGGGGCTGCAGCTCCTTAGACAACGACCAGGGCTTCATGAGATGTTTGTGTGAGCTCTTGAACCCAGACGCGGTTTATATTCATCGTTTAACTTGTACCTATTCTGCGTGATATGGTGTGTATTATATTTGTAAATGGTTGCTGCTGCTAAACTGTTATTTGCACGTTGCATTTTACCCACCGATTTTTTTTTTTTACCCACTATATTGCACATTGCTCGTTGCACATCACATAACATACTCTTCTGGTTGGAACTGTACATAGCCTTTTTGTTATTTAAATTTGATATAGTATAATATCCACATCCTGTTATCTGCACCGCACACTTATTTAGAACTGTATATTAGTCATCTTGCTGTTATTTATCTTATTTTACTTTTATTCTATGCAAATCTTATTTATTTATATTATATTGGATGCTGCTGCGGTCGAGGAACCACAACAAAGTGAATGTCACTCTTTTTGCTGTGAGGCACTGAACGACGTGACGATACAATAATCTGAATCTGAATCTGAATCTCCATGTAAGAACACACACACACCACACACACACACACACACACACAACACACACACACACACACACTTCATATGTAAGAACACACACACACTTCATATGTAAGAACACACACACACTTCATACGGCCTCCATGTAAGAACACACACACACACACACACACACACACACACCACACACACACACACACACACACACACACACACACACACACACTTCAGAGCCTCATTCACTGACGACACGACCTCTAGCTTTAGGAGAGAGTGCTGCGTGTTAAAAAATATATACTGACTGTAGACACAAACCCTGTCGTGGGGCTACAGGAATAACATTAAACTTAAGAATTCAAATGGTATTTCTGTGGTTTGGGAAAGTTAAATCAACATTGGAAACCACAAGCCGAACCCCAGACCACAGGAAGAGCATGTCGGCCGTGAGTTGGTGTCAACGCAACATGTATGAAGGAGGCGCAGAGTGCAGATGAATGGAGGCAATGGATTGAAGACGGTTTCCTCACCCCCCCCTCATCCATCTCTTCTTCTCTCTCTCTCTCTCTCTCTCTCTCTCTCTCTCCTCTCTCTCTCTCTCTCTCTCTCTCTCTCTCTCTCTCTCTCTCTCTCTGTTCTGCCTGCAGCGTCTGACGTGGAGCAGGATGCAGCGTTGAAGCTTGAGAAGGAACGGGCAGAGATAGTCGCCAAATATGACAAGGTACTGTACGGTGCAAAGCTCTCTCTCTCTCTCTCTCTCTCTCTCTCTCTCTCTCTCTCTCCCTCTCTCCCTCCCTCTCGGTCTCCCTCTCTCTCTCTCTCTCTCTCTCTCTCTCTCTCTCTCTCTCTCTCTCTCTCTCTCTGTCTCTCTCTCGGTCTCTCTCTCTCTCTCTCTCTCTCTCTCTCCTCTCTCCTCTCTCTCTCTCTGGATGGACAGATAATGTTAAAAAATACAATACATAATAAATGTATTCATGATCATCATGCAACATAAAACAATTGTAGGAACGGTTTGGGAGAGGAAGGGGTTTTTAGGTTGTGAGTTCCAAAAAGATTTACTTAAAGTTTAAAGCTCAATATACCAAAATGTGGCACTTTACAGTGAACAGGAGGTCTATTTGTATTAAAACAATAGATTATTTTTAGGGATGTCCGATATTATCGGCCGATATCGGCATTAAAATGTGATATCGGAAAATATCGGTATCGGTTTTCAAAAAAAATAAAAAATTTACATTTCTATAACCTTTATTTACCCAGGCAAGCAAGTAAGAACAAATTCTGATTTTATTTATTGTCAAAAGTATGCATAATGTTGTGTTAATTCCACAATAAGAGATATGTAATGTTAATTACCTGAAATGATTCCGTTTTTTGGGGGGGAAACCCTGCATATATCGGTATCGGTTGATATCGGTATCGGAAATTAAGAGTTGGACAATATCGGTATATCGGTATCGGTAAAAAAGCCAATATCGAGCATCCCTAATTATTTTTCATTTAAATGTCTGGAAGAGCTCAACATTTTTTATGTCAAATGATATTTCCGTTGCCTTTTTTGAGTTGATCTAAATGTTACAGATTGTGTTAAATGGGCATATAATATTGTCTCATATCGATCGCAGGCACCTGAATCTAATCGTATCGTGGCAGACTTGTGATATCGACAAATATCGTATCATTGTCCAAAGAATCTATATTGTATCGTATCGTGATGAAACGGAGATGCCCACCCCTAATGGCTTGTTGCGCTCATCAGAAGTCAGGTGAGACCAGTAAGTGCTCAGAGTACAAGCGTTCAATGATCCTCCATCTGAAAAACATGTTATGTAACCAGGCAGGTCAATTAACACATTCAGCGCCAGAGGTCGCTGTGGGCCGTATGGCCGTGTGTGCCAGCGCTGTAAAGAACGGGGCGACATGCCGGTGTTTGCAGTGCTAAAACTATATTAAATATTATAGCTATGGATCTAATAATATAGTCGATTGTCATTGAGTTTCTTCCGGTCAAGATGCAAAAAACAGATCGTTTTTTCATCAACACATTCCCGTTTTATACCGTGGAGATTATGAGTATAGTTTTAGAGTAATCATGTGTAATCCCAGGAAACACCGCTAAACAGCGTTTTAGTGCATTTCACTAGGAACCGTGCCGTTCCTCGCTTGGATAAACAATCAATCTGAAATCAACGTTAGATTATCGGTATTATGTTTCATCATGCATGCATGAAAGGGTGGGGGGGGTTTCTATGCTTCGATCGTCACCAACGGAATACGTTACACAGTACATTACAGACACACGCTCCGATCGCGGGGAAGGAATTATTGGATCAACGGCAGATTGATAGCATATAGCCCTTACCTTGACTAAGATGTACTGGAAAAAGAATATTCCAATTATCTGATCGCCATTCCAAGTATTGATGTCGATCGTGTTGCCAAGATATTCCACCAAAACACATGAACCCGCGGTGCTCGAGTCTCCCCAGTCCATGTGTTATAAACGTTACTCGTGCCCGACTAGGAAAACCCGGACCGGACTTTTTAGGCCGACGTACAGGCTGAGACGGAGGGTTTCCAAGGATGTGCAATACCGGCCGCAAGGCGTTAGGCGGCGGTATTGGTTGTTTGCGATCTCAGACCCATTCCCAATGATAGCATCAGGCCGCCTCGATAGATTATGAATGGAAATATTGAATAAAAGAAATAACGATGAAAACCAGACTTTTCTCGTGGTTTGGCGCCCCAACGTTCGGCGAGTTAACCCGACTTGTCTCGGGTCTGGCGTCCAATGTGTTAAGAACAGATTATTATTTACAATATTTGCCTGGTGAGAGGACAAAAGGTCCCCGCGAAAGGGGACAGAACATAAATAAATAAAATAAAATAGAATAGAGACAGATACATCACAGAGGTGAATAATTCAAACACACATCAAAAACAACCTAATAAAATTACAACAGAATGGTCGAATTACAGTTAAAAGGCGACAGTAGGTGACAGCAGCTGTGTGTAAACAACTCTGCGATAGAGTCCTTAAAAGTAGTCAGGGGGACAAATTTGGGGGGGGGGGGCAACTTTTGCATCTCGTTCCAACTGCTGGGAGCAGCTAATTGGAACGATCTATTAAGAAGGTAGTTGTGTGGGGCGGCTAGGTAGTCATGTACAGTACGATGCCAATTGAAAACATCAAGCCTCATGAATCAGTTTGCGTTTGTACTGAAAATCGACTCGAAAATCGAGGGCAAAACCACGCAGATCCCAATGTACCGATCTGCCGCGCCGTGGAGAAGAAAGGGGCACAACGTCGTTCTTAATTCATTCCCTCTGGAAATTGTCTGATTGAAGGACAGTGTTGTTTGTGTTCTACCGCCTCTACAGGTTGCCCATCTCGACACACTGTAGACCACCACCACTATGACCCACATCCATAACACGTCGTTTTGATGAATTACACCCGTCTTCAGGAGACACCCGTTATTGTTGGCGGCTGGGTGTTATGTTTGCTTTGAGACATTATTACGACTCACAGGCCAGCTCACGTACAGTAGGCTCCGATGTTTTGCACTACAGACTTTTGCTTAAAGGGGACATGTTTTAGTCCTTTTCAACACGTTTTGAGGTTATCTAAACATGTCTTTGGAGGTTTTTGCATCACATGCACTCAGATAATGCATCCTGTAGCAGCCGTTATACCTCTCTGTTTCAGTCCTGTTCTCATTCTAGCAGCCTCTATACCTCTGTTTCAGTCCTGTTCTCATTCTAGCAGCCTCTATACCTCTCTGTTTCAGTCCTGTTCTCATTCTAGCAGCCTCTATACCTCTGTTTCAGTCCTGTTCTCATTCTAGCAGCCTCTATACCTCTGTTTCAGTCCTGTTCTCATTCTAGCAGCCTCTATACCTCTGTTTCAGTCCTGTTCTCATTCTAGCAGCCTCTATACCTCTGTTTCAGTCCTGTTCTCATTCTAGCAGCCTCTATACCTCTCTGTTTCAGTCCTGTTCTCATTCTAGCAGCCTCTATACCTCTCTGTTTCAGTCCTGTTCTCATTCTAGCAGCCTCTATACCTCTCTGTTTCAGTCCTGTTCTCATTCTAGCAGCCTCTATACCTCTCTGTTTCAGTCCTGTTCTCATTCTAGCAGCCTCTATACCTCTCTGTTTCAGTCCTGTTCTCATTCTAGCAGCCTCTATACCTCTGTTTCAGTCCTGTTCTCATTCTAGCAGCCTCTATACCTATCTGTTTCAGTCCTGTTCTCATTCTAGCAGCCTCTATACCCCTCTGTTTCAGTCCTGTTCTCATTCTAGCAGCCTCTATACCTCTCTGTTTCAGTCCTGTTCTCATTCTAGCAGCCTCTATACCTCTGTTTCAGTCCTGTTCTCATTCTAGCAGCCTCTATACCTCTGTTTCAGTCCTGTTCTCATTCTAGCAGCCTCTATACCTCTGTTTCAGTCCTGTTCTCATTCTAGCAGCCTCTATACCTATCTGTTTCAGTCCTGTTCTCAATCTAGCAGCCTCTATACCTCTCTGTTTCAGTCCTGTTCTCATTCTAGCAGCCTCTATACCTCTCTGTTTCAGTCCTGTTCTCATTCTAGCAGCCTCTATACCTCTCTGTTTCAGTCCTGTTCTCATTCTAGCAGCCTCTATACCTCTCTGTTTCAGTCCTGTTCTCATTCTAGCAGCCTCTATACCTCTCTGTTTCAGTCCTGTTCTCATTCTAGCAGCCTCTATACCTCTCTGTTTCAGTCCTGTTCTCATTCTAGCTGCCTCTATACCTCTCTGTTTCAGTCCTGTTCTCATTCTAGCAGCCTCTATACCTCTCTGTTTCAGTCCTGTTCTCATTCTAGCAGCCTCTATACCTCTCTGTTTCAGTCCTGTTCTCATTCTAGCAGCCTCTATACCTCTCTGTTTCAGTCCTGTTCTCATTCTAGCAGCCTCTACACCTCTCTGTTTCAGTCCTGTTCTCATTCTAACAGCCTCTATACCTCTCTGTTTCAGTCCTGTTCTCATTCTAGCAGCCTCTATATCTCTCTGTTTCAGTCCTGTTCTCATTCTAGCAGCCTCTATACCCCTCTGTTTCAGTCCTGTTCTCATTCTAGCAGCCTCTATACCTCTGTTTCAGTCCTGTTCTCATTCTAGCAGCCTCTATACCCCTCTGTTTCAGTCCTGTTCTCATTCTAGCAGCCTCTATACCTCTCTGTTTCAGTCCTGTTCTCATTCTAGCAGCCTCTATATCTCTCTGTTTCAGTCCTGTTCTCATTCTAGCAGCCTCTATACCTCTCTGTTTCAGTCCTGTTCTCATTCTAGCAGCCTCTATACCTCTCTGTTTCAGTCCTGTTCTCATTCTAGCAGCCTCTATACCTCTCTGTTTCAGTCCTGTTCTCATTCTAGCAGCCTC
This sequence comes from Notolepis coatsorum, assembly GCF_963971535.1. Lineage (NCBI taxonomy): Eukaryota > Metazoa > Chordata > Actinopteri > Aulopiformes > Paralepididae > Notolepis > Notolepis coatsorum. Next base: position 39,944,157 of record NC_140172.1, read on the forward strand.
TATACCCCTCTGTTTCAGTCCTGTTCTCATTCTAGCAGCCTCTATACCCCTCTGTTTCAGTCCTGTTCTCATTCTAGCAGCCTCTATACCTCTCTGTTTCAGTCCTGTTCTCATTCTAGCAGCCTCTATACCTCTCTGTTTCAGTCCTGTTCTCATTCTAGCAGCCTCTATACCCCTCTGTTTCAGTCCTGTTCTCATTCTAGCAGCCTCTATACCCCTCTGTTTCAGTCCTGTTCTCATTCTAGCAGCCTCTATACCTCTCTGTTTCAGTCCTGTTCTCATTCTAGCAGCCTATATACCTCTCTGTTTCAGTCCTGTTCTCATTCTAGCAGCCTCTATACCTCTCTGTTTCAGTCCTGTTCTCATTCTAGCAGCCTCTATACCTCTGTTTCAGTCCTGTTCTCATTCTAGCAGCCTCTATACCTCTCTGTTTCAGTCCTGTTCTCATTCTAGCAGCCTCTATACCTCTGTTTCAGTCCTGTTCTCATTCTAGCAGCCTCTATACCTCTCTGTTTCAGTCCTGTTCTCAATCTAGCAGCCTCTATACCTCTCTGTTTCAGTCCTGTTCTCATTCTAGCAGCCTCTATACCTCTCTGTTTCAGTCCTGTTCTCATTCTAGCAGCCTCTATACCTCTCTGTTTCAGTCCTGTTCTCATTCTAGCAGCCTCTATACCTCTCTGTTTCAGTCCTGTTCTCATTCTAGCAGCCTCTATACCTCTCTGTTTCAGTCCTGTTCTCATTCTAGCAGCCTCTATACCTCTCTGTTTCAGTCCTGTTCTCATTCTAGCAGCCTCTATACCTCTCTGTTTCAGTCCTGTTCTCATTCTAGCAGCCTCTATACCTCTCTGTTTCAGTCCTGTTCTCATTCTAGCAGCCTCTATACCTCTCTGTTTCAGTCCTGTTCTCATTCTAGCAGCCTCTACACCTCTCTGTTTCAGTCCTGTTCTCATTCTAACAGCCTCTATACCTCTCTGTTTCAGTCCTGTTCTCATTCTAGCAGCCTCTATATCTCTCTGTTTCAGTCCTGTTCTCATTCTAGCAGCCTCTATACCCCTCTGTTTCAGTCCTGTTCTCATTCTAGCAGCCTCTATACCTCTGTTTCAGTCCTGTTCTCATTCTAGCAGCCTCTATACCCCTCTGTTTCAGTCCTGTTCTCATTCTAGCAGCCTCTATACCTCTCTGTTTCAGTCCTGTTCTCATTCTAGCAGCCTCTATATCTCTCTGTTTCAGTCCTGTTCTCATTCTAGCAGCCTCTATACCTCTCTGTTTCAGTCCTGTTCTCATTCTAGCAGCCTCTATACCTCTCTGTTTCAGTCCTGTTCTCATTCTAGCAGCCTCTATACCTCTCTGTTTCAGTCCTGTTCTCATTCTAGCAGCCTCTATACCCCTCTGTTTCAGTCCTGTTCTCATTCTAGCAGCCTCTATACCCCTCTGTTTCAGTCCTGTTCTCATTCTAGCAGCCTCTATACCTCTCTGTTTCAGTCCTGTTCTCATTCTAGCAGCCTCTATACCTCTCTGTTTCAGTCCTGTTCTCATTCTAGCAGCCTCTATACCCCTCTGTTTCAGTCCTGTTCTCATTCTAGCAGCCTCTATACCCCTCTGTTTCAGTCCTGTTCTCATTCTAGCAGCCTCTATACCTCTCTGTTTCAGTCCTGTTCTCATTCTAGCAGCCTATATACCTCTCTGTTTCAGTCCTGTTCTCATTCTAGCAGCCTCTATACCTCTCTGTTTCAGTCCTGTTCTCATTCTAGCAGCCTCTATACCTCTGTTTCAGTCCTGTTCTCATTCTAGCAGCCTCTATACCTCTCTGTTTCAGTCCTGTTCTCATTCTAGCAGCCTCTATACCTCTCTGTTTCAGTCCTGTTCTCATTCTAGCAGCCTCTATACCTCTCTGTTTCAGTCCTGTTCTCATTCTAGCAGCCTCTATACCTCTGTTTCAGTCCTGTTCTCATTCTAGCAGCCTCTATACCTCTCTGTTTCAGTCCTGTTCTCATTCTAGCAGCCTCTACACCTCTCTGTTTCAGTCCTGTTCTCATTCTAGCAGCCTCTATACCTCTGTTTCAGTCCTGTTCTCATTCTAGCAGCCTCTATACCTCTCTGTTTCAGTCCTGTTCTCATTCTAGCAGCCTCTATACCTCTCTGTTTCAGTCCTGTTCTCATTCTAGCAGCCTCTATACCTCTGTTTCAGTCCTGTTCTCATTCTAGCAGCCTCTATACCTCTGTTTCAGTCCTGTTCTCATTCTAGCAGCCTCTATACCTCTCTGTTTCGGTCCTGTTCTCATTCTAGCAGCCTCTATACCTCTCTGTTTCAGTCCTGTTCTCATTCTAGCAGCCTCTACACCTCTCTGTTTCAGTCCTGTTCTCATTATATCAGCCTCTACACCTCTCTGTTTCAGTCCTGTTCTCATTCTAGCAGCCTCTACACCTCTCTGTTTCAGTCCTGTTCTCATTCTAGCAGCCTCTACACCTCTGTTTCAGTCCTGTTCTCATTATATCAGCATCTATACCTCTCTGTTTCAGTCCTGTTCTCATTCTAGCAGCCTCTATACCTCTCTGTTTCAGTCCTGTTCTCATTATATCAGCATCTATACCTCTCTGTTTCAGTCCTGTTCTCATTCTAGCAGCCTCTATACCCCTCTGTTTCAGTCCTGTTCTCATTCTAGCAGCCTCTACACCTCTCTGTTTCAGTCCTGTTCTCATTATATCAGCATCTATACCTCTCTGTTTCAGTCCTGTTCTCATTCTAGCAGCCTCTATACCTCTCTGTTTCAGTCCTGTTCTCATTCTAGCAGCCTCTATATCTCTCTGTTTCAGTCCTGTTCTCATTCTAGCAGCCTCTATACCCCTCTGTTTCAGTCCTGCTCTCATTCTAGCAGCCTCTATACCTCTCTGTTTCAGTCCTGTTCTCATTCTAGCAGCCTCTATACCTCTCTGTTTCAGTCCTGTTCTCATTATATCAGCATCTATACCTCTCTGTTTCAGTCCTGTTCTCATTCTAGCAGCCTCTATACCTCTCTGTTTCAGTCCTGTTCTCATTATATCAGCATCTATACCCCTCTGTTTCAGTCCTGTTCTCATTCTAACAGCCTCTATACCTCTGTTTCAGTCCTGTTCTCATTCTAGCAGCCTCTACACCTCTCTGTTTCAGTCCTGTTCTCATTCTAGCAGCCTCTATACCTCTGTTTCAGTCCTGTTCTCATTCTAGCAGCCTCTACACCTCTCTGTTTCAGTCCTGTTCTCATTATATCAGCATCTATACCCCTCTGTTTCAGTCCTGTTCTCATTCTAGCAGCCTCTATACCTCTGTTTCAGTCCTGTTCTCATTCTAGCAGCCTCTATACCTCTCTGTTTCAGTCCTGTTCTCATTCTAGCAGCCTCTATACCTCTCTGTTTCAGTCCTGTTCTCATTCTAGCAGCCTCTATACCTCTGTTTCAGTCCTGTTCTCATTCTAGCAGCCTCTATACCTCTCTGTTTCAGTCCTGTTCTCATTCTAGCAGCCTCTATACCCCTCTGTTTCAGTCCTGTTCTCATTCTAGCAGCCTCTACACCTCTCTGTTTCAGTCCTGTTCTCATTCTAGCAGCCTCTATACCTCTCTGTTTCAGTCCTGTTCTCATTCTAGCAGCCTCTATACCTCTGTTTCAGTCCTGTTCTCATTCTAGCAGCCTCTATACCTCTCTGTTTCAGTCCTGTTCTCATTCTAGCAGCCTCTATACCTCTGTTTCAGTCCTGTTCTCATTCTAGCAGCCTCTATACCTCTGTTTCAGTCCTGTTCTCATTCTAGCAGCCTCTATACCTCTGTTTCAGTCCTGTTCTCATTCTAGCAGCCTCTATACCTCTGTTTCAGTCCTGTTCTCATTCTAGCAGCCTCTATACCTCTCTGTTTCAGTCCTGTTCTCATTCTAACAGCCTCTATACCTCTCTGTTTCAGTCCTGTTCTCATTCTAGCAGCCTCTACACCTCTCTGTTTCAGTCCTGTTCTCATTCTAGCAGCCTCTATACCTCTGTTTCAGTCCTGTTCTCATTCTAGCAGCCTCTATACCTCTGTTTCAGTCCTGTTCTCATTCTAGCAGCCTCTACACCTCTCTGTTTCAGTCCTGTTCTCATTCTAACAGCCTCTATACCTCTCTGTTTCAGTCCTGTTCTCATTCTAGCAGCTTCTATACCTCTCTGTTTCAGTCCTGTTCTCATTCTAGCAGCCTCTATACCTCTCTGTTTCAGTCCTGTTCTCATTCTAGCAGCCTCTATACCTCTCTGTTTCAGTCCTGTTCTCATTCTAGCAGCCTCTACACCTCTCTGTTTCAGTCCTGTTCTCATTCTAACAGCCTCTATACCTCTCTGTTTCAGTCCTGTTCTCATTCTAGCAGCCTCTACACCTCTCTGTTTCAGTGCTGTTCTCATTCTAGCAGCCTCTATACCTCTCTGTTTCAGTCCTGTTCTCATTCTAGCAGCCTCTATACCTCTCTGTTTCAGTCCTGTTCTCATTCTAGCAGCCTCTATACCTCTCTGTTTCAGTCCTGTTCTCATTCTAACAGCCTCTATACCTCTCTGTTTCAGTCCTCTTCTCATTCTAGCAGCCTCTATACCTCTCTGTTTCAGTCCTGTTCTCATTCTAACAGCCTCTATACCTCTCTGTTTCAGTCCTGTTCTCATTCTAGCTGCCTCTATACCTCTGTTTCAGTCCTGTTCTCATTCTAGCAGCCTCTATACCTCTCTGTTTCAGTCCTGTTCTCATTCTAGCAGCCTCTATACCTCTCTGTTTCAGTCCTGTTCTCATTCTAGCAGCCGTTATACCTCTCTGTTTCAGTCCTGTTCTCATTCTAGCAGCCTCTATACCTCTCTGTTTCAGTCCTGTTCTCATTCTAACAGCCTCTATACCTCTGTTTCAGTCCTGTTCTCATTCTAGCAGCCTCTATACCTCTCTGTTTCAGTCCTGTTCTCATTCTAGCAGCCTCTACACCTCTGTTTCAGTCCTGTTCTCATTCTAGCAGCCTCTATACCTCTCTGTTTCAGTCCTGTTCTCATTCTAGCAGCCTCTATACCTCTCTGTTTCAAGTTCAAGTTCAAGTTCTTTAATAGTTGTCATACAGAAGTACAGAATACTTTCATACAAAATGCTTCTTACTGTTACGCTCCAGAGACTGTGCTAGACAAGATAGTATCAAATAACATAATAACATAATATAGCATGAATTTAGAAGAAGAGTGAGGTCACAGTTGTTCGGTATAGACATATGTACAATGTTCTGAGTTACCATATAATATACAATACCACCATATAATATACAATACACAATACTATGCAGTGTACTAATGTACAGTACTATCTAGTGCAAAGCAGAAATGGGATGAGGTACAATTTTAGGTACAATTTACAGTAAGGTGTACGAGTTGTAGTGCAATCCTTCATCCATAAATATAAAGTGTGGGGAGTGGGTGCTACAGTGTGTTTGTTTAAAGTGGGTGTGTGCTATAAAGTGTGTGTAGTGGGTGCTACAGTGTGTTTGTTTAAAGTGAGTGTGTGCGTGTGGATGTGTGTGCTATGTGTGTTTGGTGGTTGTTGTTGTGTAGTGTTCATTCATTGTTCGTTTAGCAGCCTGATGGCCTGGGGATAGAAGCTACTTCTGAGTCTTTCTGTGCTCGCCTTGAGACTCCTGTGTCGCTTGCCTGACGGCAGCAGTTCAAAGAGGCAGTTGTTCGGGTGGCTCGAGTCCTTAATAATTCTCTTAGCCTTCCCCTTGCAACGCTTGTTGTAAATGTTCTGGAGGGTGGGGAGCCCCCCTCCAATTGTGCGTTCGGCTGAACGTGTCACTCTTTGTAGTCTGCTTTGGTCTTTTGCAGTGCTATTCCCAAACCAGGAGGTGATGTTGCCGGTCAAGATGCTCTCTATTGTACATGAGTAGAAGTTCTTAAGGATCTTCTGGCTGACTTGGAACTTCCTTAGGCGCCTGAGGAAGTAGAGGCGTTGTCGTGCCTTCTTCACCACACTGTTAATGTGTATGGTCCACTTCAAGTCCTCGGATATGTGGGCTCCGAGGTACTTGAAGCTGTTGACTCTCTCAACCGGTGCCCCGTCGATGCTGAGGGGGCTGTAGTCCTTGACCCCCGACCTCCTGAAGTCCACAATCATCTCCTTTGTTTTGCTGACGTTCAGGGAGAGGCTGTTTTCCTGGCACCATCCCGCCAGGACCTTGACCTCTTCCAGGTAGGCCCTCTCGTCGTTGGCAGAGATCAGGCCCACCACCACTGTGTCGTCAGCAAATTTGACGATTGTATTGCTACTCCGCTGAGCCACACAGTCGTGTGTGTACAGGGAGTAGAGGAGGGGACTCAGAACACAGCCCTGGGGGGCCCCTATGTTGAGGGTGATGGATGAGGAGGTGCAGTTGCCTGCTCTCACCACCTGGGGTCTGCCAGTCAGGAAGTCTGCCAGTTTCAGTCCTGTTCTCATTCTAGCAGCCTCTATATCTCTCTGTTTCAGTCCTGTTCTCATTCTAGCAGCCTCTATACCTCTGTTTCAGTCCTGTTCTCATTCTAGCAGCCTCTATACCTCTGTTTCAGTCCTGTTCTCATTCTAGCAGCCTCTATACCTCTGTTTCAGTCCTGTTCTCATTCTAGCAGCCGTTATACCTCTCTGTTTCAGTCCTGTTCTCATTCTAGCAGCCGTTATACCTCTGTTTCAGTCCTGTTCTCAACGGGCTGTTTCTGTGCCTGTAACGAGCGATAATTATCATACATCTAGCAGTGGTGCGTGAACCTGACTGCACCGTCCTACTTTCAGACGAGACGTTGCAGATCAAATATGACTCCAGATCCAGCAATAGCATAGCAATCTTGTCGTTAAGATTGTTGTAAGAAACAGGGCGGCTGGGTAGCGCAGCGGATTAAGCGTCTGCCTACCACCGCAGAGACACTGGTATCGAATCCAGCTGTCAGCGGTACCTCCGGCTTGGTCGGTCGTCCATACTAACCAATTGGCAGTGTCAGCGGGTGGGAAGCCGGCGGGGTGTGTATCCTGGTCGTTGTAAACAGCGACTCCTACAGGTCGGTCGGGGCGCCTGCTCAGCGAGGAAGGGAACTGGGGGAGGTAGTGTGATCCTCCCACGCGGTACGCTCCCCCAGTGAGAGTCCTCGCTGTCGGGTGAAAAGAAGCGGCTGGCTGACTCCACATGTATCGGAGGGGACATGTGATAGTATCTATCAACCCTCCCTAGACCGGCAAGTGGGGGGCAAATGCGCACAACAACCAGGAAGGGGGGGGGGGGGGGGGGGGGAATTGGCATAACGACTAAATTGAGATGGGAGAAAAATACAGAAAAACGAGGAGAAAAAGTAGATAAAAAAAAAGAAAAAAGAAAGATTGTTGTCAGAAACATATGTTACTGTAGGTTCAACTTTAGCAGAAAAGTGAAGATCTACGTGCGAGTCGCCATCTTGTACACAGACGTGTTATCAAGATATCTGCACGCACATACACACATAGACACAGACAGTCTCCTCCCCACCGCATGTATATATTCCCTCCCCGCCGTATGTATATTTCCCTCCCACCCACCCACCCCCTCCTAATGTACAGTCCCCTCCCCATCATATGTATATACTCTGTCAGGATCTAGGGGTAACAGTACTGTATATTTGAATACCGCCTATGTCACAAATGTATCAGTACTAAATACCTATATGTCCCTATGCCATAAATGTCATGTATGTTGTGTATGTCATAAATGTATATGAATTGAAAATGGGGGACCCTGATGGAAACAAGACAAACGTCTTTCTCAGGTCTGCATCCCCTTAACAATTGTATGTATTGAGCCGTACTGTATTGTACCCATTCTGCAATCTGTTAAATAAAGTTTTCATTCATTCATTCATTCATTCACATGTTATTATTAACTACGGCTGCAGTGGCTGCAGTTCTGAGTGGCTTGTTTCAAGAGGGAGGGTTCTTGAAGCAGCTGACCTGCAGAAAAGGCACAATGCACATATTTAAAATGTTCTCAGTGTTGAGACAAGCATTATTATTATTAGTATTATATTATTACCCCTCATTCTGTAAAAACAATGCAGAACACAGGAAAAGGCCATTTTCACAATAAGTCCCCATTTAAACAGTGGACACAGCCATGGCTTTTTCCAAGTGACCTGCGCGCTACATTGTAGGGAGATGTGGGCTGCAGGGTATTAAAGATGTGGGCTACAGGGTATTAAAGATGTGGGCTACAGGGTATTAAAGATGTGGGCTACAGGGTATTAAAGATGTGGGCTACAGGGTATTAAAGCGATCGAAACAGAATGTGGAAACATTAGTACGTTTACTGCCGGGTATCAAAACGATGACACACGTTCACAGGTGTCTCTAAAATGTGTTTTTGCATTTCATCAAATGATGTGTGTTCTTTTATTGAGCATCAGTTATTTTTTTTGTATCATGTGTGTGTGTGTGTGTGTGTGTGTGTGTGTGTGTGTGTGTGTGTGTGTGTGTGTGTGTGTGTGTGTGTGTGTGTGTG
>NC_140172.1:39962999-39975499 GCF_963971535.1 Notolepis coatsorum
TGCCTGTGTGGGTATGGGTGGGTCGTCACCTGCTTGTTATAGAATGGAATCATCCCATAGTTTAAGAAAAAACGTTTGCATTTTATATTGGATGAATTTGGGATGTGCACAGATAAGCTGCCGGCTAACCACTTGTTTTTTAATCAACTTGAATATTCATTACGGTTCATTTGGATATTATTGCGAATGTGTACAACATTTAGCCACCCTTTGAAGATCAAAACTATACGTATTACAGCCAAACCATATTGTGTAGGTTCCGAATCTTTGATAGAGGTATAAATCATTTCATTCTTATATTGTTACAATAAAGGTAAATGTTTTAACCTAATCGCATTAAGAAAATGTGTTTTATATTGTAATCATTGATGTTTGTGTCATTCATGTGTGAATAAGTGGAACCATATAAAACCGCTACCTTGAGAAACTCCTATGGCAAAAGGCCATAGACATAAATTAGTCCGGAAGCAGGTTTATAGGTCTATAGACACACGCTGTCAGTTGTCATTCGTCTCTGTAGTCAGCATCATTTCTTTGGTTTAGTAGCAACATTTGGTTGCTACTGGTTTCTATTTGGTTTCCTTGAGAAATGTGTGCCTTGGCCTATACTTTTCTCGACAAGTAGGTTAGCTGTCATCTCGGTTTTTGCCACCCGCCAATCATAGAAGTGCTGCGAATGCTTACATTCACTGACAAATCACGTCTCGTAACCAATAATATTGTGGCATCAGAAACTGTCCAGTCTCTGACGTTTGTCAACCTTTCCAAGTTGCATAGATAAAGAAAGATACGTATATGTGAGTGAGTAATAAGTCGGGCTGGTTGTCTCTGAGTCTTGGAGAATGTGAAAGCAGTTACTGCTGTTCCAATTTCTGTGATGAATAGAGAGATGGAGAACAGAGATAGAGAACAGAGATAGAGAATGAAGATAAAGAACAGAGATAGAGAACAGAGATAGAGAACGGAGATAGAGAACAGAGATAGAGAGTGAAGATAGAGAACGGAGATTGAGAACAGAGATAGAGAATGGGGATAGAGAACGGAGATAGAGAATGGAGAAAGAGAATAGAGATAGAGAATGGAGATAAAGAACAGAGATAGAGAACATAGATAGAGAATGGAGATAGAGAACAGAGATTGTGCTACGATTGTGCAATAAAACAATAGTAATAGTAGTAATAATAATAAGAAAACTAGAATGCACATTGTAAATAGACATGTTAATAAATCGCTTAAAGACACTGGATCCTATGTACACTCCTATACAATGTGCAGTTTTTCTTCTATGTCCCTATCCCTATGCTATACTTGCTGTTACTAACTATACTATGCAACAATCACAACAAGTTATTTTCTTAAAGTGTCCTTTTTCCTTCCTTTAAAGTGTCCTTTTCTTGTGTGTTTAAAGTGACCAATGGTACGTTTGTGTGTGAGCTAGTGCAGAACGTTGTGTTATGTGTTTGTATTTGTGTGTTCATGTGTGCTTGTGTGTGGAGAGATCAGTGTTCATTGTTCTGATGGCCTGAGGGAAGAAGCTGAGCCTTAGTCTCTCTGTTCTTGTTGCATGTATACAGAGGCGCTTGCCTGACCGCAGCAGCTTGAACAGGCTGTTGTTGGGGTGGTGAGGGTCCTTCATTATTCTACAGGCTCTGGATTTGCACCTCCTATTGTATAAGTCCTGCAGGGGTGGTAGTGCAATACCGGTAGTCCATTCTGCTGAGCGCACCACTCTCTGTAGGGCCTTCCTATCCTGGGCTGTGCTGTTTCCAAACCAGGCAGTGATGTTCCCAGTCAGAATGCTCTCTACAGCCTCGGAATAGAAGGAGTGGAGTATCTTCCCTGACTTCCTTAATTGTCTCAGGTGGTAGAGGTGCTGTTTTTTTTTTTTTACCACAGTGTCTATGTGAGTTGACCATGTCAGGTCCTCTGTGATGTGGACTCCCAGGTACTTAAAAATGCTCACCATGTCTACGATAGCCCCATTCATCCACAGTGGCTTGTGTGTCCCCTGCTGTATTCTCCTAAAAGCCACGATCAGCTCCTTGGTTTTACCAATGTTCAGGAGTATGCTGTTATCCCGGCACCAACGTGCCAGTACATCAAAATAGTCGGCCCTCCAAACAACTGTTATTCCCATCCCTAGAATCAAAACGGATGTGCAAAGCACATCTCATAGATCGTCAATGTCTCTACTCATTCACTCATTCATCCAGTAATTCACTCACTCACTTACGGTTAGCTACTCTGTCCCTACTGGCGGCTGACAGGGTGTTTTCATCAGATCCGACGAGGATGTTGGGGGCGAACCGGCATAAACTTGACACAGGGTGTGTTGACAATGTATGGTCCTTTGTTACGCTCTGGTTCGCTGACAGCTGTCTGAGAACCACCTACCATTCTGACACCTGTCACTTGGCTCCTGTCACTTGTCTCCCCTGTCACTTAGTGTCTGGGTCTCCTGATTGGCTGTCACAGGGGTGTGTGTGGTATGTCGGAATGTGGTCTCTATTTAACCCTTCTCTCTCTGTTTTCTCTTCGTCAGGTCTTCACAATAACGTTCGGAGTTAACGTGGCGGTTCCTGTTTCTGGACCCCATTAAGCTTCTTATTATTCCCTTTATCTATCTTGCCACTCGGCGACTGTATCGTAGTATTACTCTTTGTGTTCTTTACTATTAAATTGAACCTATTGAAGAGTATACTTTCTCCGTCTCATTGATTGCATACCACAACTGGAACTCACCTACCTCCATCCTGACAGTCCTTGACTTGTGTGTCTCTTGTTTTCAAGCAGGAACAACATGGTGGCTTTTCATAAACTCTCTTATTCCATCTAAGCAGTCCACTAAAATATGTTTCTAAAAACATTTGAGGCAAGACAATAGGCAACGCAGTGGCTGAATCATCTTCATTCATATTTGATCACACCTACAGTAGCTTGACAGTTTTATCTGAGTTGTGTGAGCCAGGTCGACACATGGGCGGTACAACATCGCCCCCTTGAAGAGTTCATAAGATAAGATAAGATAAAGCTTTGATAATAAAAAAAAAAGATAAGATAAGATACCTTTATTGGGTTGCCACTAGTAGAACAAACTATGGAAGACGAATGGATAGAATTCAAGGGATAGATGAGTACAGACAGCAGCTACTGTATATGGTAATATCCCCACCGGCCGAACGTCTTCTTAATTTGGCTCATTGTTGTTTTATCCCTCAGCTGCTCAGCAATGTCCAAATTGGGCCAAAGCAAGAACAACAAAAGGGACCAACCGTAAACAACAGCTGTGTGTGAACAGACCACACAGCGCACTACTTCACAATCCACCCATAGTCCAACCCTGTGAACCCCAATGAAAGAGGAGACCAGGACGGAAAGAGACAGATATGAGAGACAACACTGTACTTACATCTTTATTTTCTCAGAAAATTGCACTGCATTCCAACTGGCACAATGTCACATCAATACGGGTATCACAAACGACAATGTTTGTAGAAATTCAATTCACATGATTGTTGACATTGTCTGTCTGAATGGATCTTCACAAACATCTGAACTTCCTCAGTGAGATATGGTATTAGTATTGCATTTACATTTAGTCATTTAGCTGAACGCTTTTATCCAAAGCGACTTACATGTTCTATACGACAAGTCATCAGGAAGGGCACAACTCTATCAGCTGAGTAACAATGTTCATCAAAGTGTTGAGTGCTACAGTGTAGGTTAGTTTATTAGGACATGACAGTAAGATTAAGGGTAACAGAGCATGAGGTGAGGCGGACCTTTAAAAAAGTGAATATCAGGAAGGCAGCAGGTCCGGACGGCATCCCCGGCCGCGTCCTAAAAGTCTGTGCCGACCAACTGGCCCCAGTATTCACTGACATATTTAACCTGTCCTTAGAACAGGCTGTCATCCCCACCTGCCTGAAGAAGTCCACTATTATCCCTGTACCCAAGAAATCCAAGCCTGCTTGCCTCAACGACTACCGCCCTGTAGCTCTCACCTCCATAGCCATGAAGTGCTTTGAGAAGCTAGTAAAGGGCTACATCTGCTCCTCCCTCCCCATCAACATGGACCCCCTGCAATTTGCATACCACCCCAACAGGTCCACGGAGGACGCCATAGCCCATGTGCTGCACACAGCAGCATCACACCTGGACAAGAGGCAGGGGAACTATGTGAGAATGCTATTCATCGACTACAGCTCGGCATTCAATACCATAGTCCCCTCCATACTCATAGCCAAGCTCAGGGACCTGGGCTTGAACTATGACCTCTGCCAGTGGGTCTTGGACTTCCTGACTGGCAGACCCCAGGTGGTGAGAGCAGGCAACTGCACCTCCTCATCCATCACCCTCAACATAGGGGCCCCCCAGGGCTGTGTTCTGAGTCCCCTCCTCTACTCCCTGTACACACACGACTGTGTGGCTCAGCGGAGTAGCAATACAATCATCAAATTTGCTGACGACACAGTGGTGATGGGCCTGATCTCTGCCAACGACGAGAGGGCCTACCTGGAAGAGGTCAAGGTCCTGGCGGGATGGTGCCAGGAAAACAGCCTCTCCCTGAACGTCAGCAAAACAAAGGAGATGATTGTGGACTTCAGGAGGTCGGGGGTCAAGGACTACAGCCCCCTCAGCATCGACGGGGCACCGGTTGAGAGAGTCAACAGCTTTAAGTACCTCGGAGCCTACATATCCGAGGACTTGACATGGACCACACACATTGACAGTGTTGTGAAGAAGGCACAACAACGCCTCTACTTCCTCAGGCGCCTAAGGAAGTTCCAAGTCAGTCAGAAGATCCTTAAGAACTTCTACTCATGTACAATAGAGAGCATCTTGACCGGCAACATCACCTCCTGGTTTGGGAATAGCACTGCACAAGACCGAAGCAGACTACAAAGAGTGACACGTTCAGCCGAACGCACAATTGGAGGGGGGCTCCCCACCCTCCAGAACATTTACAACAAGCGTTGCAAGGGCAAGGCTAAGAGAATCATTAAAGACTCCAGTCACCCGAACAACTGCCTCTTTGAACTGCTGCGGTCAGGCAAGCGATACCGGAGTCTCAAGGCGAGCACAGAAAGACTCAGAAGAAGCTTCTATCCCCAGGCCATCAGGCTGCTAAACGAACAATGAATGAACACTACACAACAACAACCACCAAACGCACATAGCACACACATCCACACGCACACACTCACTTTAAACAAACACGCTGTAGCACCCACTCCACACACTTTATAGCACACACCCACTTTAAACAAACACACTGTAGCACCCACTCCCCACACTTTATATTGATTGATGAAGGATTGCACTACAACTCGTACACCTTACTGTAAATTGTACCTAAATTGTACCTCATCCCATTTCTGCTTTGCACTAGATAGTACTGTACATTAGTACACTGCATAGTATTGTATATTATATGGTAACTCAGAACATTGTACATATGTCTATACCGAACACTGTGACCACATTTTCTTCTTCTAAATTACATGCTATATTATGTTATTTGATACTATCTTGTCTAGCACAGTCTCTGGAGCGTAACAGTAAGAAGCATTTTGTATGAAAGTATTCTGTACTTCTGTATGACAACTATTAAAGAACTTGAACATGAGATTAGTTAGGGTTAGAGTTAGGGTTAATTTTTTTTATTTCTGATAATGGTTGAAGAAGTGCGTCTTTAGTCGACGGCTAAAGATTGGACGGGTTTCAGCTGTCCTAACTGGGGTGGGTAGTTCATTCCACCATTGTGGGGCAAGGACTGAGAAGAGGCGGATAGGAGTGGGTCTGAGACGGCCAGGAGATGCAGAGCGTAGGGGTAGTATTGGCCCTGGCAGAATGACAGAGGAAGTTAGTTAACCATTTTACAGGTTATTGGAATTCGTTTTTTTCCACACACTCCTATGTATATTCTCTGTCAATATACAGATACTGTAGTCCTATGAATATTCTCAGTCAATTTACACATACTGTAGTCCAATGTTCTTCCAGAGGATCAGAGTGCAGGCCACCCACAGGGCAGCACCCCTGGTGTGGTTAGAGGGGTTCACTGATTTACACAAGAGCACTTTGGCAGGGATGACGGGCTGTGAAAACAAATGTCCTCTAAAGGCCAGTCTACAGTATGAAACAAGCACTTTGGAACGGAACGTTATGGCTGGTGTTGTTCACACTGGGTCCTAGAAGAAAACAAGGCTCAGCTCTGTCACGTGACATGATGCATCATTCTTTTTTTTTTATCCACTTTTTCTCCCATTTTCTATTTTTCTCCCATCCCAATTTCGTATATCATCCAATTCAACCCTCCCCTGTCTCGAACGCTGTTTCATGCCTCCCACAAGCCGGCTGCAATGTGGACTAAGTCATACATAGCACGAGTCCCCTCCGGTACTCGAGGTAACAGCAGTCGCATCTTTTCACCTGCGTGGCGCGATCTTTCAGCGTCAGGGGTCTGCGCTTTGGAGGGGCGCCGCCCCCATCGCTTCCTGATTCTACTGCGCAGGCGCACCAACCGACCTGTAGGAGTCGCTGTCCACAACGCCCGATCCCCACCCATCAGTTTCCCACCCCCTAATACTGCCAATGTGTATTAGTGCGGACGACCAGCTAAACTGAAAGCAATGTGGAGCGCTGGGCTCGAACAGGCGAACCCAGTGTCTCCAGTATTTGTGGTGAGCGCCTTGCCCACTGCACCACGTAGCCGCCCTACATGATGCATCATTCTGAGTCTATTTCTTCCTGCATAATGCTCAGGATTCTCAAGGCTTTCAGTTCATGGATGTATCTTCATTGTGATGTTTATTTCCATTCAGTAATTCTACAACACATCTCTTCTGCAGGTAGTCTAGTGTTCATTATCATTGGTCGCTGTCCCAACAGTTGATTAAACAAAAGAGCCCTATGTATCATCAGGCTGAGGCATGTGAGTGTATGTTTCATAAAAGGCATAGTGCACAGAAAAGGTGAGGGTTGCTTTTGCAAAGAGTCTATAGGCTATATATTTCCAATACCTTGCCAGTATGGACACACACAGTCCTCTCTTGAGGCTTCGACGTGCAATAAAGACTATGGCTGGCCTCATTCAAGTCCTGTGGATGTGAGCAGTATCTGTAACAGTATTACCTCTCATCAATGCTAGGATGACCCCCCCCCCCCCCCCCCCCCCCCATGTCAAAAATCATACTATGGCTCTTTAATAAAGAACAATCTGAGACTGAGAGGTGTGTAGGTTTTTAGACAATTAGGCCGGGGATTTTAAGGCTTTACTTGACAGAGATAGAAGAAGAGACAGAGAGAAGGACTGGAACACGAAGGAGGAAGACTCAGGTTGCAGCAGCAGCTGGGATTAACTGTCCCAAGTCTGTCATCAGTGGAGATCAGGACGTAGAGTGCTAATATTCGTTACTACGACAACGGTAACCAGAGATACCAGCGTGGTGTCCAATCGCACGGTGATGAGGTCATCTATTGTCCTGAGGAACCAAATCGACTATGACAACCAACTAACCAACCAACCGACCAATTGCCCAACCTGGAACACTGACGTTACATAACCCACCCAACATAATATTAATAATGATAATAATAATAATGATAAAGAAATGTAGATGATTATAAATAACTGATTTGTTTGAGGGGACATTATTATGGAAAATGGTTTTTGCCTAGTCTTTGTATGGATTTGGCTGTCTGAAATTGTATTTAGGCACTGGGGGAAAATTACATAAAGTATGTATTCCTTGCCATTTGGCCAGGGTTTGAAGTCTTCAGATTTACAAGCCTAGCAAGCTGTTCACCAATAATCATCCTTGATGATGTCACAGGAGAGACACAAGCAATGAATTAGCTTTGATTAAACGGCTGTGCCTCTTGAAATCAGCAACACCACTTGCCTAATGTCCTGCCCAGTTTCTCAACATTTCTTTTTACTCTTGGGTGTGGGGTAGCCGCTAATCGAGACATTTGTGTCACAATTGATATATATTTTTGGACACTTGCACAATTGTTTGTATGCAGCCCTCTCTTCTGTGTGGAGGGAATGCTGACCTCAGATCAGTCCTTCCATGCTGCAACGGCACTATAAAAGCTTTACACTTTCAGTACTTTTTCATCTCCTTTGTGAGCTAACTGTTCTGGGTTCTCGCTGCCATTTCGCCTGGTTCTGGCGAGCACCCAGCTGCAACACGGTCTCATCAGAACATTGTAATAAAGTACTAATCGACCACAGAAAAAGGGTACATAATGTACGTTTTGTTATAGCCATAAGTAATATATTTACTTGTTATATACGTAATATATATTTACATTTCGTATCGGCGAAAGTCCAAAACAAACAGTTGACCTGATTGTGGTCGCGGGCGAGTGCTCTCGGCAGTAAGGCACCCACCCACCCTGATACAAACACAGCAATATTATGGTGATGATTCGTTTAACGGTTATGGTTAAGATAGAAAGTTAGGGTTAAGGTTAAGGTTAGGGTTAGGGTTAGGGTTAGTTTAAGGTATACAGTATATGGTTATGGTTAGCAAGGCAATCAGAAAAGTGTGTCTCAGTAGTGTTTAGGTAAAGGCCTCCTGTGTGAGCATCCCGGGTTCCTTCTCCAGCAGGGGAACTCAAATGTTTTAAGAAAACGTTAAAAGTAAAATAAAAATAAAAATAAAAATATATATGTAATAGTACTTTGTAAATACCTAAATATGTCAATATATTACTTATTTGTAATATGTACACATTGTCCATTATTACAATATATTACTAAAACATAACAATAATGTACCTTTTTCCTGTGGTCGATAAGTACTGTATTTACGTATTTTAACAATTCTATTGCAGCTAGAATACATTATTAATTGATCATCAGCTAACTACAGATAATTACTTGCTATTCATCGGTATGAATTACACATATAGTTGGTATATCCAAGAACTGTGCATTTCCCAGAACTTTATTGTGAAGAGGCGCATTTCCCATAATGTTAAGATAAGATAAGATATTCCTTTATTTACATTTACATTTACATTTAGTCATTTAGCTGACGCTTTTATCCAAAGCGACTTACAAGTTCTGTACGACAAGCCATCAGGAAGGGCACAACTCTATCAGCTGAGTAACAATGTTCATCAAAGTGTTGAGTGCTACAGTGTAGGTTAGTTTATTAGGACAAGTGCATGACAGTATGGTTAGTTAGGGTTAGGGTTTTTTTTTTTTTTTTTTTTTTTTTTAATTCAGATAATGGTTGAAGAAGTGCGTCTTTAGTCGACGGCGAAAGATTGGACGTGTTTCGGCTGTCCTAACTGGGGTGGGTAGTTCATTCCACCATTGTGGGGCAAGGACTGAGAATAGGCGACTTCTCTTTGATGACCCTCCCGGAGCTTGGATAGGAGTAGGTCTGAGGCGGCCAGAAGATGCAGAGCGTAGGGGTCTTGAGGGTGTGTAGTTAGAGACCATTGACCGGAGGTAGGCGGGAGCAGTTCCCTTTGCCGCACGGTATGCTAGGTCGAGGGCCTTGAAGCGGATTCGTGCAGCAATGGGGAGCCAGTGCAGGTCCCTAAGAAGTGGGGTGACATGGGCCGACTTCGGTAGGTTTGAGATCAGGCGGGCCGCTGCGTTCTGAATGAGTTGAAGAGGCTTAGTGGCAGTGGCCGGGAGGCCAGCGAGCAGTGCGTTGCAGTAGTCGAGGCGGGAGATGACTGTTGATTGGACGAGGAGTTGGGTGGCTTCTTTTGTCAGGAAGGGGCGGATCCTTCTGACGTTGCTCAGGAGGAATCGGCAGGTTCTGGTTGTCGCTGCGATGTGAGCAGAGAAGTTCAACTGGTCGTCGAGGACAACACCAAGGTTCTTGGCGGTCGGGGACGCGGTCACAGCTGCATTCTCGACTGTGATGGAAAGGTCGGTCAGGGGGGAGGATTTGGCCGGCAGGTGGAGCAATTATGTTTTGCTTAGGTTCAGTTTGAGGTGGTTGGTCGTCATCCAGGCGGAGATGTCGGACAGACAGGCCGAGATCCGCTCAGAGACGTGGATATCTGAGGGAGGGAAGGAGAGGAAGAGTTGAGTATCGTCGGCATAACAGTGGTAGGAGAAGCCATGAGACGTGATAATGTTACCCAGTGATTTAGTGTAGAGGGAGAAGAGAAGGGGTCCTAAAACCGAGCCCTGGGGGACACCCGTCCGCAGGGGGCGGGTGGCCGACAGGGTCCCTCTCCATGACACTTGGTAGGAGCGGTCATTGAGGTATGATGACAACCATGTCAGCGCAGAGCCAGCCACTCCCATTCCTGCGAGGGCCGCGAGGAGGATCTGGTGGTTGACTGTGTCGAAGGCTGCAGATAGATCTAGGAGAATCAGGACAGAGGAGAGGCCTTTCGCTTTTGCTAAGTGAAGTGCCTCTGTGACCGCAATGAGGGCTGTCTCTGTGGAGTGACCAGTCCTGAAGCCTGACTGATTAGGGTCTAGGAGGTCATTCTGTAAGAGATAAGCAGTAAGTTGGTTGGATACAGCACGTTCAAGTGTTTTAGAAAGGAAGGAGAGAAGAGAGACAGGACGGTAGTTGCCTATGACGGTAGGGTTCAGGGATGGTTTTTTTATGAGGGGCGTGACTCTGGCTTGTTTTAGGGAGGTGGGGACCACCCCCGAGTTGAGTGAGGAGTTGATGGTTGCAGTTAGGAATGGGAGGATGTCTGGTGCTATGGTCTGGAGGAGTGGGGAAGGTAGCCGGTCCAGCTGGCATGTAGTCGGACGGTTCGACGTTACCAGTGTCAGGGTCTCGGCTTCTGTAATGGGAGAGAAAGATGACAGAGTGAAGGATGAGGTTCTCGATTCAGCATTTGGAATGGGTGGGGGTTGGGAGAAGGAGCTGCGGATGTTCTCCACTTTTTCCTCAAAGAAGATCGCAAAGTCTTCGGCAGAGAAAGATGAGGGAGGGGGGGGTGGGGGGGGAGTGAGGAGGGAGGACATGGTAGCATGCAGTTTGCGAAGATTCTTGGCAGAGGCCTCGATCCTATGGTGAAAGAAAGAAGCTTTGGCATTAGTAATGGTTTTGGAGAATGTTAACAAGAGGTTGTGATATGTGTCGATGTCAGCAGTGAGGCGTGACTTTCTATACTTCCTTTCAGCTGCTCTCAGGACCTGTCTTTGTTCTCTCACTGGATCTGTCAGCCATGGACTGGGTGGGGAACGGCGGGCAGGTTTCTCAACGAGGGGACAGAGCTTGTCGAAGGAGGTTGCAAGGGCTGAGAGGAGGGTGGAGGTTGCCATCTCTGTGGAGAGAGCAGAGAAGGTGTCACTCAAAGGTAGAGTGGATAGTATGTCAGAGGAGAGGGTGGAGGGGGATAGGGAGGGCAGGTTGCGTCTGAGTGAGACGGTTTGAGTTGGGGTGAAGACCTTTCGGTTAAGCATGAGAGTTAGTGAGAAGGATATGAAGGAATGGTCAGATACATGTAGGGGAGTTACTGTGGTGTTAATGATACTGGAGTTACGGGAAAATATGAGATCCAAGGAGTTGCCTGCTTTGTGGGTGGGAGGCATGGCAGTGGGAGTCAGGTCAAATGATTGTAGGAGGGAGACTACTATGACTGACTGAGATGAGTCAGGCAGGTTGAAGTCGCCCAATAGAAGGAGAGGGGTACCATCTTCCGGTAAGGAGCTTAGAAGCATGTCCAGCTCATCTGTGAAGTGATCGAGCGGACCTGGAGGGCGGTAGAGTGTAACAATGGTGAGATTGAAAGGATTAGAGACAGATACTGCATGATATTCAAAAGAGGAGAGTGACAGTGCTGGGAGGGGTGTTAAGTTTGTAGTCCATGAAGGAGATGTCATGAGGCCAGTGCCTCCACCCCGCCTGGAAGGTCGAGGTGTGTGAGTGAAGTTATAGTTTGTAGATAATGCTGCAGGTGTTGATGAGTTATTGGGGGTTATCCAGGTCTCAGTTAGAGCCAGGAGCTGCAGATTTTGACTATGGGCGTAGGCAGTAATGAAGTCAGCTTTCTTGACTGCTGATTGACAATTCCATAGGCCTCCCTGTACTGTGACAGGTGTATTAGTGGCTGTAGGAGGGTAGGATAGATTAGCCGGGTTGCTAGCAAACTGCCGTGGGTGGGTTGAATCTGTTCTGGGGGAGCAGATTGTGGATATGAGACACATTGTGGTGTCAAGAGTGGCAGGGAGGAAGTAGAGAAATAGCAGAGTGGGAGGGAAAGGGAGATTTTTCAGCGTGGAGTGTAAGATAGGACTAGGGTGTACTTAGCACTAGGTGGATCGGTGGATTCCTCTGCGGCTAACTCCAGGAAAACTCCTCTTTGTCCCTCTTCGTTTCTCGACGCTTCGCTGACGCTAAGCCAGCAGGCCTTTAAATCCCTATCACTAATTAGTGCTTTCTAACACCTGGCCCTTAATGGGTCACTTAAGGAAACAAAATGGCCGCTTTAAACACGCCCCTTAATTAAGTCAGCTGGTCAGGTCAGCAATCAAGTCTCAGTTTAAAGATATT
>NC_140172.1:39978233-40032925 GCF_963971535.1 Notolepis coatsorum
CTGGGCAGCTCACGCAGGTGTAAATGTGTGGAACTGTGTATGTGAAGCAGGGCGTTGTTTGCGGGAAAAAAGCCATAATGTGCACGTCTTCCCCCGGGTAGAGGAAAAATAAAGATTAGAGGGCAGTGCCTTTTATTCTCCCATGGTGCAGTAGGGCTACTGGTCTTTCCCGCCACAGGGTTCATAGAGTGAAGTAGAACGCGCTGTTTATTTATTTATATTCTGGACTCGACCCCAAGATTAGGGCTGACCTAGTTATCTTCTAGCCTTCAAACGCTGTTCCCCCTCCTCTCCTCTCCGCAGCTCCTCTGGTATTGTGTCTGTCCTCCCTTTGGTTAGCTTCTCCCCATTTCATCTCTCTGGGACTTTTCTCATCATTTTGCCTCTCTCCATTATCGCCTCCTTTGTTCATTTTCTCCTTCCTCTCCTTTCTCAACATCTCATTTATGCGCTCCCCACGTCTCCATTGTTCTCTTCTTTGTCTGCTTTCTCCTCTCCTCTCGCTCTCCTCTCCTCTCCTCTCCTCTCCTCTCCTCTCCTCTCCTCTCCTCTCCTCTCCTCTCCTCTCCTCTCTCCTCTCCTCTCCTCTCCTCTCCTCTCCTCTCCTCTCCTCTCCTACCTTCATGTGCAGGGCTGCCACACCATCATGTCTGTTGCCATGGAAAGAGAGAGTGAGAGCAACAGCAGACAGCAGGAAGAGGATGAGAAGGGTGAGAAGGAGGGGGAGGGAGAGGGGGTGAAGGTAAAGCATAGGAGGAAGAGGAGGAGGTAGAATATAATAGGGAGGTGAGGGTGACAAAAGTTAGAGGACACGATGCACAGGAGATCGATGGAGGTTGGAAGTGGACGAGGAGGAGGAGGGGGAGGAGGAGGACAGGGAGGTGAGGATGATGAAAGATAGAGACAGAATGTACAGGAGGATGGAGGAGGTTGAAGGGATGAGGAGGAGCCGGAGAAAAACTTCATGGATTTCATGTGTTCCACATTTGAGGACAGGGTCAATCCCTTTGTCTCGTGGAAAAGTGTGGGACATGTAAAATGTATCCTGTATGCCACGGAGGGCAATGTCTGGTGGTGAGGTGAATAACCCAAGTGACAAAATGTTGGGGTAACCGTGTGGTATTTGAACACAGGACTCTAAAAACTTGGTATGTCATGTCTAAACCCAGAATAAACAAAGTGTGGTGCTATTTCAAGTGTACCTGATCTGGGACAAGCAACACATACAGTACCAGTTATCATAGTTAGAACGTCACTCTCCAGCCTACGCCTTAAACATACATTCCTGGTGGATCCTCCTAGATAAGTGGGCAAGAACAATGGCAAACATAGCCAGCACAATCAGCTGCATTTCCATGTAGAACTGTAACGTTAGATCTTCACAATCGTGATGGATCAAGTGTCTCTTATTTGTTTTAAATATCCCTGTGCACTTGGGCACTTAATACCTACTTGCACACTACAGGCACATTTACGTTCCTCGCATACGGTCACCTAGCCACCAACACTTCAACGCAGCGACCCACCTGATCTCCAACCTACCAAAGTCAGTCCATGTTACCCCACTTCTTAGAGAACTGCACTGGCTCCCCATCGCCGCACGAATCTGCTTCAAGGTCTTGACCTGGCATATTGTGCAGCGAAGGGAACGGCTCCCGCCTACCTCCGGTCAATGGTCTCTAACTACATGTATACTCTCAGTCAGAGACCCCTTCACTCTACATCCTCTGGCCACCTCAGGACTAACCTTCTCACTGTCTTCTACTATCATGCACTTTTCACAAAATAATCTTCCTTGCCTATATTACCTACTATACTAATGCACTCAACACGGCAGCACCCAAGTTCCAACACTGTTTGATGAACATTGTTACTCAGCTGAAAGGGTTGTACCCTTCCTGCTGACTTGTATGTTGCTTTGGATAAAAGCGTCGGCTAAATGACAAAATGAAAATGAAATAAAATGAAAGTGTGTACGTATCCAAGCGCACTCAGCCAAGTGTGGGAAATGGATCGCCCCCAGGAATTTTCAACTACCTAGCTCCTACTAGCACTTCGAATCCCTTAGGTCCACATGACCTTATACTGGATATAAGCCATTGGATCAATGAGACCTAAAGACCATCTTTGATTAACATTAACTAGTGTTAGCTATAATATTTGGTAGCAGTTTTGATGTTTCGTGTTTAACGCTAATACTTACTAACAGCCAAAGAGGATGCTAGAGACTTGCACTATGGGATCGATGGACAATTTTGTATGACTTTCAACATGGCGGCGGCCATACTTAATACAGACTCCCATTATATAGAGAGGATGGGTCACAGTCCTAACATTCTCACAGAAGTGCAGAAGTTCAACACTGGGACACAACGCTCATTTTGACAACACCATTCGTCTGCCAGGGTGAGACACTGAGACAGAGGAAGACATTTCCAAACATGGTTTAAGACAACTTTGACCCATGCCCTCTTCTTACAATAGTAGGTACACAGGGTAGGAGGAAAATGTGGGTGAGGACAATGACAAAGCAGACTGTGGGGTGAGAAAAGTAGGCTACTGCTGTCCAACATGCTACTACATTCTGAGAAGATATTACATGGTGCATGTACTGTATATATAATGTACAATATATAAAGAAATAATTCCATCTTCAAAAATGCTAATATTTTCTAAGCACATACAGTATCTTAAGATAGAAAACAACTTAAATTACTCAATCATACAATATGAGTTTTACCTATTCCAATATGGCAATCATCTTATAGAGGAGGAGGAGGAGAGGAGGAGGAGGAGGGAGGAGGAGAGGAGGAGGAGGAGGAGAAGAAGAAGAAGAAGAAACAGTGTGACGCTCCCTGTCCTTGCTCGCATGATGACTCACTGGTGCCAGGGAGTTCGAGTTTCTAAGGACTGTGCGGTCCTAGAAATACCTCTACATCACTCACGTTGTCATGGTAATTACAGTGTTTTTGTTTAACCCCCTGCGCCATAAGGTATCATTTCTGTGACATGAAGAAGGGGGGTCAGGGGTGGGAGCGATTGCTTTTCATACTGATGTATATGTTACGGTAAATGTGGAAACGCTGTGATTTAGCAATTTCCCAGGTCATACAGTGCTGTGTGACGTTCCCTGTCAGGTCGGTAAATGTGAGAGGAAAATGACCTCCCACAGGCGCATCCATGGTGCCGTGGAGTGCGCATTTAGTTTTTGATGAATAATTGAAACAGATTAGAAGATCAACTGCCACACGTTGGTGTGACCGTCTCCAGTGAGGTTAAGGTTAGGCAACAAACATGCGTAAAAAGATGCCACGAGTTGAATCCGATTTCTGTCAAGTGTTCACTGTATTAGAGCCTCATCAACAGACTATTGGCCTCAAAAACCTCATGTTTACCAACCTGACGGGGGATGTGCATAGCCTGGGTAATGGGTGCAAAATCACCATTTTCACAAATTTACCGTAACATATACATTTTTGTCATTTGTGAGGTTCAATCATTTGGCATTATCAGAGCTCTGGCTTGGTTTAATGGTGATGACAAAATGTCGACCTTTGGGAGACAATGTCAGTTGTCAGTTAACATTGGCAGGATTGGAGAATAAATTGGTTCTGCAATATATCATTAATGGTCGTCATTCTCGAACATGTTCGTAAGTACCTTTGTAAATATCTTGGAAAAGATTTTGTATTTAACAAATTTACAAAAATCCTCCTCCGGATTCCTGAACGTGTGAAACACGCACACGCACACGCACGTGTACTGTATAGCCTATGTGTAATGAATGACCAGAGGCAGGTGGTCAGGAGCGGGCAACAAGACGGTATAAATATGGAATATAAAATACAGTCTATTCCACTATAGCTATATATCCATGCGATTGGGTTTAGTTCTTATTTATTTATCCACTGTCATTTGCAGTGTTGGTGTAGTGCTTTTATGTATTTTCGGACATCACAATGCCTCTTGAGGCATGACTGTAAATGTAAAACGTTTTAATGAGACAAAGATTGTTGTATTTATTATTATTATAATTATTTAATTCCGATGACATGAACGCAATCACCATGATTTTCAACTTTTCAAGTTTGTAAATCCTACATAAATCCTACAACGAATTTACAATACGAAGCTGTTTGACAATAAGTACGTGAATCGAGTTACGAAGGAATTCCTTGGTTTCCTAGGTAGACAGTAAGAGACAGACAGACAGATAGACAGAAAGTCAATAAGAGACAGACAGACACACAGTGTGGGTGGAATGAGTTTTGGACAGTTACTTGAATGAAGCCTGCGTGGGTAGTTCCACCTTTGATACTGTGCACCAGTGGGCCACAGCCTCTGAAACTAAATGGTGTGGCTGTGGGGACATATTATGGAAAATGGGTGGTTTTGCCTATAGCCTTTGTATGGATGTTGGCATTCTGAAATGTTATTTAGGCACTGCAGAAAAAATATACTTCTTGCTGTTTCGCCAGGGTTTGAAGTCGTCAGCTGAATTATTAGCATTGTGATAGAGGGAATACAAGCAATCAATCTGCTTTGATTCATCAATTAGCTATGTGTTTTGGAGCCAGGTACACTGCCTACCTGTTCTACTAGTTTGTAACGTTTTTTTTTTTTACTTTTTACTTTCACACCTGAGCTCTTTTTCCACTTTAAACAAACCCTGGTTTCTTGGATAGTCCGGTTGCTTTGGGGTGGTGTGAAAGCTCATTGAAACTCTGGTGCAGACCAAACAAGCCAACTCTGATCCGCCTGAAAATGCGGTTCTCGGTTTGTTTGCAAGTGAACCCTGGTGTGGTTAGTTTGAGGTGTGAATGCAAACCGGACCAAAGGCAGGAAAATAACAGAGAAATCATGCATTACCTTGCGATGCAGCTGAATTCGGGAGATAACAATAATCTCCCATTTACCAAAAAAGTTGTGTAGTGACATGAAGGAAATTGGGCTTTGTATGTAATAATGTGTTGCCAGATTAATTGAGAAAAACATTTTATCGTGTGATAGCCAGGCAGGGGCGGGAATAATTGATTAATATTTGGTTGTGTGCTACACCCACCAATATGTCATTATGAATGAATGAATTACTTTTATTTATATAGCACCCTTCACAGCACGAATGCACAGGGTGCTTTACACTACAGCTTATATAAAAAACACAACAAAACAAAATCAGAAATAAATGATGACAACAACAGACAGCAGTTAAAAAACAGTGAAACCAGATAAAAAAAGTAGAATACAATTATTTGGATAAAATCATGAGTCACTAATTAAAAAACAAAACTATAGGAACAGTGAGGACAAGAAAAAGTGCCTATGTATGACCAAAGGCCTGTCTGAACAAATTATTCAATAATACAAGGTGAATGAAAGTGATGTTGGAAAATAAACAATACAATTACATTTAGACTAGCTTCACGTGTTCCACAGATTCAAGGAAGTCATATAAAAAGGGTTGAAAAGATACATAACACTTCCCCTTTAAATGTTTCTGAGAAACGGAGCCTTGGGCAAGTGGCAGGTAGTTCTATACTATAGTATAGAATGCTGACGAAGCCCTACTACGGGATGTTCCTGTTGGTTTGCTATGTGGGACAAGTGTCTCTTGTTGGAGGGTGTCCTGACTACACACACACCCACACACACACACACACACACACACACACACACACACACACACACACACACACACACACACACACACACACACACACACACACACACACACACACACACACACACAATGGCGTGAAATAAGTTTCAGCTGCCCCCATACACACACACACACACACACAACACACACACACACACACACATGCACACACGCACACACGCACGCACACAGGCACGCACGCACGCACGCACGCACACACACACACAAGCAAACAATCAAAACACTCAAACACAAACAAATAGATAGTAAAGAGTCCTCCTAGATCCCAATTATCAATTATCGACAGCTAGTTACGGAGGTCAAGAAAATGAAAGTTTTTCTTCTAAGCATGGGGCCGGGCCTATGATTGTTTTTCCTTTTTGAGAGAAATGAAGTTAGATTACAATGTTTTCTTAAATGTTTTATTTTATTTTAATTGTATCTAGATGTGGTGGTAATGCTCTTACTGTGAATGAAACACTGGAAGAGCAATATCAGTTTGAGTCATACTCATTTGGCTAAGCAAGCATGTACCTCTCACCCCTCACACACACAAACACCCTGCTGCCTTATCACCCTTGCTCTACTAAATCTTCTTGGCAGACAAACCATGAATGAGGGAGTTCATGTTGTTGTGTGTTGCACCTGCTTGTGTGTGTGTGTGTGTGTGTGTGTGTGTGTGTGTGTGTGTGTGTGTGTGTGTGTGTGTGTGTGTGTGTGTGTGTGTGTGTGTGTGTGTGTGTGTGTGTGTGTGTGTGTGTGTGTGTGTGTGTGTGTGTGTGTGTGCGTGCGTGCGTACGTGCGTGCGTGCGTGTGTGTGTGTGTGCGTGCAATGGTGGGGGAGGTTCACAAATATTGGGGGGAACGGGAATGCACATACATATTGTTATCTTTGCCCCCCCCCTACACACACACACACACACACACACACACACACACACACACACACACACACACACACACACACACACACACACACACACACACACACACACACACACACACACACACACACACACATGCACACACACACACACACACTACAAACCCTCCACCCCCCTCTATTAGTGATGCTTAATTGTGCATACAGTATGTTGTGTGTCCTCTGCAGCTTGTGTGTGTGTGCTTGTCAGCCCTTATTCCTTGGTGTGAAAACAAGCACTCTAGGTTGAATCAGTGTCTGTCCATATGAATCTGTGTGCCTGCAGGTTACACGTAAGATGGGGTACTAATGGGGGCGTGCGCTTGTGACATTGTGGCTCTAATTGGCAGCATTTGGCTGATAAGTCCCTCGGTTCAATCAGAAGGATAACCTTGAGCTGCTGAGGTGCTAATATACATGTTAATTGGTCGCCTCCACAGATGAATCACAGATGAATCACAGATGAATCACACTATTGTACTGTCGATGGTAGGAGACTGGGCCTTTCTTTGGTTAACAGTGTCATTTCCTTTGGTTCACCTAAGATTGCTTCCATAGAATTTGGATAATGTTGTTTTGGAAAAAATGTATAGTATATTATATATTAGAATTAGAATATCTCTATTTTCCATGTGCATTTTTTGCATATACCAGGAATTTGTCCTCTGCATTTAACCCATCTGCCCGGGCATCCACTTCAGTTCTAATGCCAGTGCCTTGCTCAAGGGCAATGACAGGAATATGTCACTGCCATGCATGTCTTTTATATGGTTTCATGCATGGACAGTGTGTGAGACACTCAGAAAGTTGAAATGTTCTACACAGCTGTCACTGGACTGTTAATCCAAATGATTCCTTTGCCAGGGCAACACATCAACTTCCTGAGGCGCATGCAGGGGTGTGGCCATACTAACAGCTCCTTCTTTAGTTTTCACCACGGCAAGTGCCTGTGTAACCACACTTTGAGATTGCTGAAATATTGAAGAAAGGAATAGGAGCTACGATGAAGGAGCTACGTTGACATTATATCTTTGTTTTCTCTCTCACTATTTTCGAGGAAATACAGCGATAATGTCTTCGCCACTGGGGTGTCTAGAAGATGATGATCATTCTGACCTCCACCGGCATTTTCGTATTAAAGTGGAGATGAAGCAGTGAACAATGTGAGCCTAGTTTGTTTGTTGTGTACCTTGTGTAAGACAGGGTCCTATAATAAAATGTGAAATCCTGCTTATTTGTCTGAAAAATCTAATATAATTTCCCTGTTTTTGCCATGGGCGGCGCCATTTTGTTGCTGACGTCACGGTGTTGGTTTGGTGTATACACTGCTAGTTAGCTGCATATTAAACATGGACTGTCGGGTCAGTCAAATGTTGCCTACCAAACAACGGGACCGCGGTGGTTCTTTTTGTATTGCTCCTGGCTGTTCAAACAAATTTTACCGTGTGAAAGAGAGAGGAAAGTTGGTTAATTTCCACAAACGACCAGTGAAAAAAACAGTGTTGTTGGCACGTTGGCTCAGGCTGGCTGCACTCAGGCGGCGCGATCAGCCTGTTGGACAGGGAATGAAGATCTCCAGCGAACACTTCATTGCCTCGGATTATGTTGTTGGGGGTGGGAGTTTTGTCCAGAAGACCACTAATCAGCTGAAGCCCGATGCGGTTCCTTCGGTCTTCGACAGACAGACCGGCCCAGGCAGTTCAGCGTCGGAAGCATTTAGCCTGCTGGCTACCTAGCTCCACTTCAACCAGCGTTGGGAGCTCCAACGTTAGCTTGCCGATGCTACCAGCACATCGACAAGCTGCTGGAGCCAGCTAACGTGGCTACTCGTCCCGGGAGATAACGGCGCTGCCTGGCTGGTTGTTGGCTAACTAACGTGGCTACTCATCCCGGGAGATAACGGCGCTGCCTGGCTGGTTGTTGGCTAACTAACGTGGCTACTCGTCCCGGGAGATAACGGCGCTGCCTGGCTGGTTGTTGGCTAACTAACGTGGCTACTCGTCCCGGGAGATAACGGCGCTGCCTGGCTGGTTGTTGGCTAACTAATGTGGCTACTCGTCCCGGGAGATAACGGCGCTGCCTGGCT
Organism: Notolepis coatsorum; assembly: GCF_963971535.1. Taxonomy (NCBI): domain Eukaryota; kingdom Metazoa; phylum Chordata; class Actinopteri; order Aulopiformes; family Paralepididae; genus Notolepis; species Notolepis coatsorum. Next base: position 39,986,901 of record NC_140172.1, read on the forward strand.
GGTTGCTGGCTAACTAATGCTAACCAGCCAGGCAGCGCCGTTATCTCCCGGGACGAGTAGCCACGTTAGTTAGCCAATAACCAGCCAGGCAGCGCCGTTATCTCCCGGGACGAGTAGCCACGTTAGTTAGCCAACAACCAGCCAGGCAGCGCCGTTATCTCCCGGGACGAGTAGCCACGTTAGTTAGCCAGCAACCAGTCAAGCTAACGTTAACTGGCTCCAGCAGCTTGTCGATGTCGTCGGGAGCATTTAGCCTCCTGGCTACCTAGCTCCACTTCAACCAGCATCGGGAGCTCCAGCAGCTTGTCGATGTGCTAATAGCCTTAGCAACCTAACGTTAGCTGGCTCCAGCAGATCGACAAGCTGCTGGAGCCAGCTACCGTTAGCTGCTGGCTACCTAGCTCCACTTCAACCAGCATCGGGAGCTCCAGCAGCTTGTCGATGTGCTGGTAGCATCAGCAAGCTAACGTTAGCTGGCTCCAGCAGCTTGTCGATGTGCTGGTAGCATCAGCAAGCTAACGTTAGCTGGCTCCAGCAGCTTGTCGATGTGCTGGTAGCATCAGCAAGCTAACGTTTTTACAGGAATTTAAAACATAGATTAGGCGATATTAACGTTAACATTGTTCAAACACTAAATGTGCGCGCCCTGCTGGGCATTCAAAGTGTTAAAGGGGCCCTCTCTTGGTCTGTGTTTTTCTTCCTTTAGGAAAGGTGTAAAAATTCAGATGGCAGGTTTGTACATGAGTCTATGTGAAGCTGTTAACGCTTCATGTAGCACGCTATGACTGGTGTCATGGCTCTGCTTTGTCATTGCATCATATCAGGGGTGAGGGGTCATGAGGGGGTGAACTGGTAAAACCTTCCTCCTCTTTTTCTGATTGGTCAGGGGTCAAAACCTCCTGTCCTTCGGGCTTCCTGTCACGTTGCTGGATCAGCGCGTCACAGGGTAGGGAGGGGGGGGGGGGGAGTTTTCTGGTCAGACGCCATATTGGGCGGTGGGCCACGGAATTCCCCCCGCCATAGAGTACGTCACTGGACACGTTTCTATTGGTTGTGAGACTTCCGTGAGTTATTCAGGCTCCATGTTGTGGACCTCTGTTACAGGGAGTTTCAGAGCCTCCTCCTCAGGGAGTTTCAGAGCCTCCTCCTCAGGGAGTTTCAGAGCATCCTGTGAGTTTCAGACCCTCCCTCTCAGTGAGGGAGCTTCCTCAGAGTTTCAGAGCCTCCTCCTCAGATTGTCAAGGTGAGTAGAACTTAAAACGCAGTAGAGACAATTTTTTCTTCTGCTCTGCTCCCTACAAGTAGTGTGTATATTGGGTCAGAGCCTCCTCCTCAGGGAGTTTCAGAGCCTCGTCCTCAGGGAGTTTTCAGAGCCTCCTTGGTGAGTTCAGAGCCTCCCTCTCAGTGAGGGAGCCTCCTCAGAGTTTCAGAGCCTCCTCCTTGGAGAGTCCTAGTCCAATTGTTACATAGCTCAATGTTGCAACATGTCTTTTCAATTTATTGCTCACGTGGGAAGTCTCTCTGGGGGTTCCCCGTCCCCTCCTTTATGGAGCAGGTTGATGGGGTATTGTTTAGGGAATTCCCTGACTCCTCGCCTGTAATAGTCGGTTGAGTCATGGGATTCCCTCTGTCATAGGGTACGTCGCTCCCCGTCCCCTCTTTTATGGAGCATGGTTGACGGGGTGTTGTTTTCCCTCAGCCGCATCGTATGGGACCCATGTCCGTATTTTTTTATGTGAAAAAAGCGGCTTCTTGTCGTTCTCCCAGGCGGCTTGGAGGAACGGTATCTGGGTATTTGTTAGAATGTCCATTGATATGTTTTGGGTCTCGACGTGTACATAGTGCTGGCCCTGGGTGCTTCTGATAGGAACCACGCATGGGCTTGCGCGCCTTGGTTGCTCATCATTGAAACAGCGTTTTTATGGGGCAACTGGGATGGAGTTTGTCTCTTCCGAGTGTAACAAGTGCCTTGTTGCCTTGTATAGATAATTACACCCCATCACAAAATACACTTTAATACATTCCACTAATACTCCTAAACGTTTTATTTTATTGATTTGAGTTGATTTCATTCCTTTCGTTTTGTTTTATTGCACTTTTGGGAGTTAAGGCTTTTATTTTGAAATCGACACACTTGCTTTTCCGGTCCTCCGGGACACACATCCTGCCTGCTGTCTCGCGGTGAGTCAGTCCCACCTGGAACTCCGTGAGGTGAGCACTAATTATTATGTTCAGTGAAAGACTTCGGTCTAAAAGTTGTTAAATATTGTATGTTACATTCCTAAAACTGTGAAACGAGTTTGTAATGTAACTAATGTTGTTAATATGTACCTGTGCAGTTGTTTTGTGGGAGGTTTGACTGGGTAAAATGCACTTTAATAGCATGTAGGAAGTTTGCACACACGTGCGCTGCTGTTAACATGGAGTTAATGCAGTCACGTCTTTTCTCAACCATAGCTCACGTGCTGCAGTGCAGATGACTATTCCTAATGCTGGTGCATTGTGTTGCATTGTAACCTAACAGGAGGGAAATAAAGTCCGTCAACAGTCATCCATGTCTGTCGTCCTTAACACAACGCCGTCAGAGAGTACACCTAACTACACCGGTCACACGTGGTGCCGTTTGACCTCGGACAACGGACAACGCTCGCCTGTCCACCGGGGACGCTGTCTGCACGCCGCTTCTTCATTCAACTGGCTGTGCTGAGAACAACGTCGAACGTTAACGTGTGCGCATAGGATAAGCGCATATGTGATATTGGTTGTTTTTGTTTGAGAATAATATGCTATAGATTGTAATTGTAAATATTATTGTAATGATACAGTAATTGGAGACGACACTAGTTGTACAAGACCATTGTATTTTTTTTCTTTTTCTTTCATCTGTTATGTATTGTGAATAGATAGCCTATGGTCTAATGTTCAAAGTTTGAGCAGTAACAAGTGTTGCTATCTAACACATGCCCACTGTAAATATAATTAGGAACTAATTTGTTTATATGGTTGGCTGGTAATGAGATATATATATATATATTATTTTTTTCCCCCCATCTATTCTGGTAAATTGTGAATGGATAGCCATACAGTAGCCTACATGTATTCGTGTGTAGTCTAGTGTTTAAAGTCTGAGCAGTAACAAGCGGCCATTTAACACATTCACACATACTTTTCTTTTGTTTATAGCCCTCTAAAGCATTTTTATTTTTAATTCTTGAACATGTCTGAAGCAGCACCACCAGATCTGGAGATGGTGGGTATGATGCCTGTATATGGCAGGGGTCAGTCAGCTCTTATGTGTGGGAGGGGAAGACCTGTGGAACTGAGTCAGTCTACAGTTCGCCAGTCAGTGTTTGAAGCAGTGGGGCCAGTGGCCACATCTACTCCAATCACGCATGGCAATGATGCAGCCCCGCAACTTGCTAGGTCAGAGGATTTAGGCAGCCTCGTCACAGACCTTGCCATACAGATAGGAGAACAAATTGCATCTACTCTGCATGCCATGCACCAGACCAGTTATCAGCCCCAGGTCCCCGTCCCTGAGCCCCAGGTCCCCGCACCCCAACCACAATGTTTTTCTGGGTGTGCAGACATGTCAAGGATGAAAGTGATAGTGCAGGCGGAGACTAAACCACCTCCGTTCTTCAGAGGTGATCGCACTGAGCCAGTCTCCATACATGAGTGGGAAGACATGATGCTAGTGTATCTGTCTAGAGCGAGTTGTAAAACCGACAGAGAATTGTGTGATCTAGTGATGGGCAGGTTGACTGGTAAAGCTAGAGACATAGTGAAGGTGTCACTGCGTAGCCGGCCTGAGTTGTCTGCCAATATGACCCCTGCAGCTGTGTTTGACATTTTAAAGCGTAACTTCAGCGAGCTGACATACTCCAGTATGCCCATGGCCGACTTCTATGCCATGGTTCCCAGGCCTAGTGAGGGAGTGATGGATTACTGGGTCCGGCTGAATAAAGCAATCGATGTTGCAGATGAGTGTCTACGTCGCCGGGGTCGGTGTGTTGATGATGCGAGCGCCGAGGTCGTGATGATGTTGATCACGCACTGCCCAGATCCCAGTCTAGCTATGTCCTTCCAGCTGAAGCCTGTGGAGCAGTGGACTGCAGCTGAGGTCCAGGAGCGTCTAGATGGTTACCAGAGAGACCAAAGGAGATCCAGTTCACGGGCACAGCAGATTAACATCTCGGCATGCAGTCAGAGCCCCATGGCTGGTGGCCCATCCCCTCCTGTCCTGTATGGTGGGGCCCAGCAGTCTTCTGTTGTTGTGCAGTCACAGCAGCCTCCCTCCTTTGGCTCTTTTCATGAACAGCTTGGTGAGCCCCACAGGGTCTTAGCCGCAGCGCAGGCCCTCAGCCCTCCTACACCCATCTTAATGACTCCTGCCCCGGCGAGTCCCCCCTCTGTAGACCCTGGCCTTCATCAGGTGGTTGACTTGTTAGACCGTGTGCTCTCACTGTGTTCGGCCTCGCTGGCCCCGGCAGTACAGGCTCAGCCTGGTCAGCCGTCTCGCTCCCACATCCAGCCAAGTAATGGGCAGACGTACCACTCACGCAACCAGGCCAGACCGAGTCAGCAGAGTTACTCGCGCAACCAGGCCAGACCAAGTCAGCAGGGTTATTCGCGCAACCAGGCCAGACCGAATCAGCAGAGTTACCCGCACAACCAGCACGACCCATGCGAAGTGTGTCAAGACAGCAGGCATAACACTTATCAACACTGTATGCTCTATCGGCTGTGCCACCGCTGTTTCCGCCCTGGTCACTATGAGGACTCATGCCCTGGCATCTCCCAGCCATCAGCTGGATCAGCATCTCCCTCCAACAGACCCGCTCAGACCCATCCTGTCAATGCTGCCCCTTTAAACTAGCCAGCCCATGCAATGAGAGGGATAGTATGGGCAAAGTGAATGAAACCCTCGAGAGAGAACCAGACTTAGAAGCCATCTATGTAAACAGCTGCAGATTACTTCCAGAAAACGAAACAGCCATCTTTGTTGGGTCACAGAGAGTGAACGGAGCTAGTGAACTGTTTTATGCTCCAGTGTTAGTCAGTGACAAGTACACATTGAGGGGGATGTTGGATTCTGGTAGTATGTCATGCACGCTCAGTGAGGAGGGTGAACAAAAGTTACAAACCGCTGGTGTTCTCCCTCGTGTCCAGCCGGCACCTGTGAATGTGGTGCTGGTTGGTTGTGGTGGCTTGACTACTCGACCAAAGTGTGTCTATGATTTGGAGATTGAAGTTTGTGGGTCAAAGTTTGTGGTTCCTACGTTGGTTGTGCCAGGTCAGAGAGACGAGTTTATAATTGGCACTAATGTAATCAAGTCCGTTCTCCAAAGGCTGAAGTCGACTGAAAAGTACTGGGAGCTTGTGTCCTGCAGAAACAGAGACCCTGAGTGTGAGAAGTTCCTTGAGCTCTTAAGCTGCACCTCCCGCTGGTCGGGCCCAGACCCGCCCGGGGTGATAGGCACAGTGAAGCTATGCCAGGCGGTTACCCTCCTCCCTCAGCAGGAGTATCTAGTGTGGGGGAAGCTACCAGCCAGTGCACATGTGTCTCCTGGGAGTACAGTCATTGTGGAGCCCACCTCAGCGAGGTCGGCCCCTCGCAACATCATAGTGGGGAGAGTGGTGACTCCCATGTGGGGCGACCGCTGGGTCCCCATGAAGGTCTTGAACCCGACACAGAGCCCCATCACACTCCGTCGTAATGCCAAACTGGCTGATGTCTCACCTTGTCTTGCTGTTGAAGATCTGTCCATCACTCAGGGCCTGTGTCAGCAGCAGTCTGGTGTCTCCAGCTCCTCCGCCTCTCCTGGCTCCTCGTTAGATGCTGAGCAGATGTTGGCCGACTGTGGACTGGAGGACGTGAACATCAAGTCATGTGATGTGTCTCCTGATGGGAAGAAGAGGCTAGCTGACCTACTGGTGACGTATCAGGATGTCTTCTCCAAGGACAAGCTGGACTGTGGAAAGGTCAAAGACTTTGTGCACCGTATCCACCTCTCGGACGACCGTCCGTTCCGCCTGCCCTTTAGGCGTGTCCCCCCAGCTGACTATCACAAACTGAGAGAGGTGTTGACTGAGATGGAGGTGAAGGGGATAATCTCCAAGTCGATGAGCGAGTATGCCTCACCTCTGGTCATGGTGTGGAAGAAGAATGGAGACCTCAGGATCTGTACGGATTTCCGCTGGCTCAACGCAAAGACCGTCAAAGATGCTCACCCGTTGCCCCATCAGTCCGACTGCCTTGCTGCCCTTGGTGGGAACGCTTTCTTTAGCACCATGGATCTGACCTCAGGGTTCTACAACGTCCCTCTCCATGTGTCTGACCGGCGGTACACTGCCTTCACAACACCACTGGGCTTGTACGAGTACAACAGACTCCCGCAAGGCCTGTGCAACAGTCCGGCATCTTTCATGCGTATGATGCTCGGCATCTTTGGCGACCTCAACTACTCCAGCCTCTTGTGCTACTTGGACGACCTGCTGGTGTTTGCGCCGTCTGAGGAGGAGGCGTTGAAGCGATTGGAGGTGGTCTTCTGCAGACTCAGAGTGAACAACCTCAAGCTCTCACAGAAGAAATGTAACTTCTTACAGAGGTCGGTCAGGTTCCTGGGTCATGTGGTCGATGCCAGTGGAGTCTCTGTCGACCAAGAGAAGGTCTCCGTCATCTCTGGCTTCCAGAGAGAGGATCTGATGGAGTCGGATGGCCGCACTCCCGCTCCGAAGAGAGTGAGATCCTTCCTCGGCATGGTGTTGTATTACCAAAATTTCATACATGGCTGCTCCAGTATAGCCAAGCCCCTCTTTGCCTTGACAGCTGGCCAGAAGAGAAAAGGGAAGACCAGTGCTGGTCGTACGAGAGCCGGTACGTTCCGGAAGCTGACTCCTGAGGACTGGACTCCCGCCTGTGAGACTGCGTTTGAGGAGCTCAAGAGGGCGCTCGTCGAATGTGTAGTGCTGGCTCACCCAGACTTTGAGAGGCCGTTCATCCTCTCCACTGACGCGTCGTTGGACGGTATTGGAGCAGTGCTCTCTCAAGTCCCTGTCGGGGAGGAGAAGGCCAGACCAATCGCCTTTGCGAGCAAGTCGCTCAGCCGCAGTCAAGCGAACTATCCTGCCCACAGACTGGAGTTCCTGGCCCTCAAATGGTCAGTGTGTGACAAATTCAGTCACTGGCTCAAGGGTCACAAGTTCACTGTGTGGACTGATAATAATCCACTCACGTACATCATGACCAAGCCTAAACTTGACGCATGCGAGCAGCGCTGGGTGTCCAAGCTGGCCCCTTACTGCTTCGACATCAAGCATGTGCCTGGGAGGCTGAATACAGTGGCCGATGCGCTGAGCAGAGATCCCTTCGTGAGGCCGCTCAGCCGGCGTCTCTTGACCGAGCCTTACTCCGCTCTTCTGGAGCAGGTGTGTGATGTGGAGAACAGGGGGGTGCAGGATATCTTCCGTCTGACATGCCAGCCCCAAGCTCTAGTGACCCCTTCTGGATGTGCGGTTGCTGATGTGTCCATGTCGGCGGATGAGACCTCCACGGTGCTTTCCTCCCAGGAAGACTGGGACTCTGCGCCAAGACACAGGGCAGTATCTATGGCGGGTCACCTGTCCACTGTTGTCACTGCCGACCACGACGCAGTCTCCTCCCTGTCGTTGGCCGATCTGCAGGCCCGCCAGCGAAAAGACGCCACCGTCTCCAGAGTCATCTTTTACGTTGAAAGGGGCCGCAGACCCTCCAGACGCGAGCGCTGCTATGAAGATCAGCCCGCCTTGAGGATGCTGAAGCAGTGGGAGAGGCTCGCTATGCAGAACGGCATATTGTACAGGGTTACGAAGGACCACATGACCAGGCACAAGAGGTTCCAGTATGTTCTGCCTGAGTCCTTGAAGTCGGAGGCGCTGTCTGGAGTGCATGACTTGGCTGGTCACCAAGGTCAACCTAGAACGCTGTCTCTCGTACGTCAGCGTTTCTACTGGTATGACATGGAGAAGGATGTGCGGGGCCATGTGAGGAACTGTCCCAGATGCGTACTCAGCAAGACTCCAGAGCCGGCGGCCAGAGCCCCTCTGGAGAGCATAATAACCTCTGCACCACTGGAGCTGGTGTGCATCGACTTCTGGTCAGCTGAAGATAATAACAACAAGTCTGTGGATGTTCTGGTCATAACTGACCACTTTACAAAGCTGGCCCACGCCTTCCCCTGCAAAGACCAAACCGCGAAGAAGGTTGCTAAAAAGCTGTGGGACAACTATTTCTGTGTGTATGGCTTCCCACAGCGCCTGCATTCGGACCAAGGAGCGAACTTCCAGAGTGAGTTGATGGCGGAGCTGCTGGAGTTAGCAGGGGTCACGCAGTCCCGGACCACTCCGTATCACCCTATGGGGAATGGTGGCACTGAGAGATTCAATCGGACCCTGGGTGGAATGCTGCGCTCCCTGCCATCGGAGTCTAAGCACAGATGGCCCCAGATGGTCCAGAGCCTGACCTTCGCCTACAATTGTACACAGCATGAGACGACTGGCTTTGCCCCCTTTTACCTGATGTTCGGGAGGGTCCCGCGTCTGCCAGTTGATCTGCTGTTTAAGAATGTGCTCCAGGACGAGGTGGTCTGTGACTATGATGCCTATGTGAAGTCCCTGGCGGCCGATCTCCAGTCTGCTATGCTGTTGGCCCAGAGGCACACCTCAGTGGAACAGGGGCATCAGGCTGACCAGTACAACAAAAAGATGAAGGGCTTGCCCCTCTCGGTGGGTGATCGGGTCCTGGTGGCGAACAAGGGCGCCAGAGGGAAGCGGAAGCTGGCGGACAAATGGGAGCCGGACGTCTACACCGTCATCGCTTCCAGACCACAGTGCCACATATATCGGATCAGAGACCGGACTGGGCGGGAGAAGACAGTCCACAGAAACCTCCTGCTTCAGGTCAACTTCCTCCCCTTGGACGGGTCATTTGATGATGAGGGTCTAGCCGCGGACAGCGACACCTGTGCGCCTGGTGAAGCCTCCCTCTCAGTCATGCCTGAAGCTAGTGCCTCAGAAGTGGACAGTGTGGCAGCAGAGCCTTCCATGGGAGATGGACCTGATGGGGATCGCACCGCATCATGGGTGCAAGAGCAGTCTTCAGTGGAGAGTGAGGATGACGGGCTACGTCCGTATTCCCCCCAGGGGATGTCCCCTGCTCTGAGTGAGCTTCCAGTGGCAAGTGCCGCCAGTCCCCCACTGTTGCTTGCTCCACCGAGTTCCCCCCCTGCTGTAGTCCAGCATGATGACAGTGTTGTGTCCACACAACCAGGGCGTACTCCTGAGCTAATGAGTGTCAGTGTGCCTGGTCAGAGCCAGGGTCCACAGACCACTGAACACTACACGTCCAGGTTCGGTAGGGTCATCAAGCCAGTCTTTCGGCTGATAGAGACAATGGTCCAACTTGAGAGTATGATGGGCTTCGAGCCACAAGCCTCTATCAAACGTGTGTGAGGTTAGCTGCAGTGTTGTGTATAGCGCTTACAGCCTGATACGGTGTCCTTTGTGGTGATAAGGAGTAACAGTTTTATTTATGTGTATGTGCCCTCGTCATGGTATGGTCAAGTGTAGCTGGATGGTGTATAAGGCACCGTCGTTATCCCTGGAGGTATGGTGGGAGTTGGCCACTCCTAGTGCCCTCCTGGCCTTTTATTAGGTGACAGGTATCGTTGGATTGTTCCGCAGTGTGTGGTTCTCATAGTAAGCTTGTGACTAGTGTGACACGAGGTAGGCACAGTTTTATTTTATTCGATGTAGGTGTAATTCTGTGGGGTGAATGTAACAAGTGCCTTGTTGCCTTGTATAGATAATTACACCCCATCACAAAATACACTTTAATACATTCCACTAATACTCCTAAACGTTTTATTTTATTGATTTGAGTTGATTTCATTCCTTTCGTTTTGTTTTATTGCACTTTTGGGAGTTAAGGCTTTTATTTTGAAATCGACACACTTGCTTTTCCGGTCCTCCGGGACACACATCCTGCCTGCTGTCTCGCGGTGAGTCAGTCCCACCTGGAACTCCGTGAGGTGAGCACTAATTATTATGTTCAGTGAAAGACTTCGGTCTAAAAGTTGTTAAATATTGTATGTTACATTCCTAAAACTGTGAAACGAGTTTGTAATGTAACTAATGTTGTTAATATGTACCTGTGCAGTTGTTTTGTGGGAGGTTTGACTGGGTAAAATGCACTTTAATAGCATGTAGGAAGTTTGCACACACGTGCGCTGCTGTTAACATGGAGTTAATGCAGTCACGTCTTTTCTCAACCATAGCTCACGTGCTGCAGTGCAGATGACTATTCCTAATGCTGGTGCATTGTGTTGCATTGTAACCTAACAGGAGGGAAATAAAGTCCGTCAACAGTCATCCATGTCTGTCGTCCTTAACACAACGCCGTCAGAGAGTACACCTAACTACACCGGTCACACGAGCGCCAGTGTACTAGGCTTGTCTCGACGAATTCTCGTTCATATCTGGGGGATGTTAACAGAATAGATCAAAGCATTGGTAGAGGGGTCTCACGCCCTTGGGGTGGGCCACCGGGCGAGGTACGAAGGGGACCGTCTGGGTGGCGCCCTCTATAATGTTTTGGATCGACACGCGTACCTACCCCCCTCCTGGGACTGGGGATGGCGTCGTGATTAGGGCACGGGACTGATTCTGGTCGCGCCGGACCAGGTCGGTTAACCCGTTGTCCGCCGGGGCGCAGATCTGCTGTTCTGGTACCCTGAGGGACTTGTGCTTTTTTCGGGGGGGAAAATGCCGGGTCGGCCCGGGCGTTGCAGGGTTTGACGTTATGGAGATGTTCGTGGTTGTGTTACTACGTGTTACCCCTCACTGTTGCTTGGTCCATGTTGTGTTGTACCTTGCGCTGTGCTGAGGGAGCCTGGTCCTTCTCCATTCTTTTTCGCCCCTCTCTTCTCCTGCTTAGGCAGGGCTGGGAGGGGGCTGTTGAGGTGGTTCTTGTAGAACTCCTCTGGTATCCCTGTGTAAGTCCCGGTCCGCCGGGCCCGGGTTCGAAATTGTTTTCGTCGACCCGTTGGCCTGGGTTAACCCGTTTTTGAAAACTGAAACACTTGTACTGCGGTATAGCCAGTGTATACCCGAAGTTGTATTTTGGAGTTTTTTCTTGGGGGGTTATAGGAACAACCGCCTCATGTTAGAACCAAGGGGGTGGTTGGTTCCCTGGTGTGTTGGTAGCAGAGTCAACTCTCTGGGTAGGCCGGGTTTGGCCCCGTCTACCTGTGAGTGTGCCCCCGCACCTTTCATGACGTCTGCCACTCATGTCAGCCTTCTCTGCCTCGGCCCCTCTAGAGAGTCAAGGTTTTTTTTGTGGAGGCTGCGACATGGTGCACAACATGCCAGCATACGCCCCTTCCGCCGGGGTGCTGTTTCAGCAGACCCCTTTGGCGCCTGTCTAGTCCGCAGTGCTCCAGGCTCGGGTCGAGTGGCCTGTTGCCTGGATTGAGGGATCAACCTCTTTTGGGGGTCGTCTCCCCGGTGCGCTGCCTGCTCCCGCTGTGGGTGTAGCCTCTTGAGTGCTTCGGGACGGTGTGCTGTAGGGGGGAAGGGCCTGTTCTTGGATGGGCCCTGTCCGAATACGCTGGCGATGTGGGGGGGTGGTGTCACTAGTGACCGCCTGGTGGGGTCTCGATGCTGAGGCGTCGTTGGCCTCTCCAGGCCCCCTTTTACGGGGGGGTCCAGTCCCTTCCTGGGTCTGGGTCCTCCTTCGCGCTCCGCTGCTACGGCCTTGCCACGGGGTTGGGCTTTTGCTCTTGACCCCGTGATATTAGGGGTTGTAACAGGGGTTTGTCCCTTTCCGTTCGTTCCCTAGTGGCATGTGGGTTGCGCGTTTGTGTAGTCGTGGGTAAGTCCCATGGTCTTCGCACAGTCGGATCCGATACCCTCCCGTCCTCCGCTAGGGGGGTCCGGGGGCTCGGTCCTCCCTGGTTCTGATGGTTGTGGGGGGCCTCAGCCGGTACATTTGTCGAGCTTCCGCTCTGCTCAGCTCCTGTATTGCAGTAGACGCAGAGCGGAGCTATACGATATATAACATACGGTTTTGTATATAACCATAGTTATATGAGTATAGTGACGCTCTGCGTCGGACTCACTGAGGACCCCGTGGTCTTGCCTTTGTGGTGAAAGACTTGGGAAGGAGCTGTTAGTATGGTCACCCCCCTGCTTATGTAGAGGAGTGGATGGGGGTGTGGCCAGGCAGATGAGGTGTGTAAAGGTGCATGTGAAAATGTATTCAGTGCTAATACTGATATGGAAGAGTATTGCAGTAGACGCATGGTTATATACATAACCGTACGTTCAAGCTAATTATTTTGACTGAATGCTATTTACAAAGGTGTAGCTATAGCTAGAAATCCCACTTTGTACATTCTTGATGCATTGATGCTGCATTATGGTGAAAGTCCTACAGGATAAATACACAGTGAGGGGACTGCAGGGTCTGCTATGGTAATATGCCACATCCAGAGCCATCCATGCACCCACATGCGCTGTAGCACCACCAACACTAGTCTGATGCATGGCAGCTCACCTATTTCTGTGTTCACCAATAAATACTCAATATTAGATTAGATTAGATTAGATTAGATTAGATTAGATTAGATTAGATTAGATTAGATTAGATTAGATTAGATTAGATTAGATTAGATTAGATTAGATGCACAAAACATTAAACAAATTGATTTAATATCTGGAACAAAAGGCTCCCGCCTTCTTTACTCGCAATTAAAACATATTGAGAAAAATGACTCGTTGTTTTTAGTAAATATGTTGTACTAATTGTTTTAATTGTTCCTCTGTTGTCAGCTTATGGTATTCTCCTGTTCACCGTCCACACACATTCAGCTGTGCAGAGGTTCTCCTGTTTGATAGCTAAATGCAATGCAATGTTTCAACTAAATGCATGGGGGAAATATATATGAACTTAGACTGCAAAACTAGGAGTGTGTGTGTGTGTGTGTGTGTGTGTGTGTGTGTGTGTGTGTGTGTGTGTGTGTGTGTGTGTGTGTGTGTGTGTGTGTGTGTGTGTGTGTGTGTGTGTGTGTGTGTGTGTGTGTGTGTGTGTGTGTGTGTGTGTGTGTGTGTGTGTGTGTGTGTGTGTGTGTGTGTGTGTGTGTGTGTGTGTGTGTGTGTGTGTGTGTGTGTGTGTGTGTGTGTGGCTGCTAACTACTTGGCAGAGCTCGGTCTATACCTCACCATGCATCTCAATGACTCAGGCAAGCTGCAGAATCAGACTAGGATGGAACCGGGAGGGTCATCAAAGAGAAGCCGCCTATTCTCAGTCCTTGCCCCACAATGGTGGAACAAACTTACCACCACAGTTAGGACAGCCGGCCCGAAACCAGTCCAATCTTTCGCCGTTGACTAAAGACACACTTTTTCAACCAATATCTGAAAAGAATTAAAATAATAAAATTAAAAAATTAAAATATATATATAACCCTAACTAAACTTACTTGTGACGTTTGGGGTTTTCCTCTCACCTGGGAGCAAAAGCCCTAGCGTTGTCCAGTGGTAAATGCCCTGTCCCGACTTCCATGCCACGGGGGCATCTGTTCTTCCTCTCTCGTCCGGAGACATTATCCATGAATAGCTACATTGAAGAGGCACTGGCTGCGGGTCATATACGCCCTTCCACCTCACCCGCTGGCGCAGGTTTCTTCTTTGTAGCTAAGAAGGATGGAGGACAGCATTCCTGCATTGATTATCGCGGCTTAAATAAGCTGAATGTCGAATGCAAAAACTATGGAATGTCGCTAAACACAAAGAAAACTAAAGTAATGATCATTGAAAAAACACCAGGAACTGTTTGTAAAATACAGGTGGATGGAGAAAAACTTGAACAAGTGAAGGAGTACATGTACCTTGGAAGCTGGATCAGTGAAGGTGGAAGAGCTAACATGGACATTAAGAGAAGAACCGGAATTTCAAAGGGCGCATTCTGGAACCATAAAGAATTATTGAGAAGAAACATAAGTTGGAAAACGAAGACCAGGATTTTGGAAACGTATGTTATGTCAGTCTTTTCATACGGAGCAGAAGCATGGACGCTGAATGAAGAGGCAAAGAGGATGATAGACTCTTTTGAAATGTGGATGCTGAGGAAGATGCTGAAGATAACATGGAAGGATAAGATCAAGAATGAGGAGGTACTGAGAAGAGCGGATATGCAAGGAGGACAGCTGCTGGAGAGGTTGAAAAAGAGAAAGATGGAGTTGTGCGGGCATGTTCTGAGAGGATCCAGCGGGGAGATGTTCAAGAAGGTGGTGATAATAATAATAATAATTTAGGACCTGCTCCGAGGTCATCAATTGGCACACATGCGATGCATGCATGCAATTCGTATCTGCGATTAACCCATCCCGTCGTCCTTCCCCCCCAAGGGCAGCCGGGAGCAGACAGGCACAACGTGAGCCGCGCCAGGGGACCAATCCAAGTGCTCCTGTCCGTCTTCGTCAAGGACGCCACAGCTTTAGCGATCTTGTTGTTGTGCATGTTTTTCCATTGGGTTTATCTTATCGGGGGGGAAACCCTTGCGAGCACGGGGAGAACATGCAAACTCCACACAGAAAGGCCTGGGAGATACCCCACCTGGGTAACTGGCACCATGGAAACCTGGTCCCCAAGCGGGATTCGAACCCTGGACCTTCTTGCTGTGAGGCGACAGTGTTAACCACTACACCACCGTGCCGCCATGGGGCAGGTGGATGGAAAGAGAGGAAGTGGAAGACCAAGAAGAGGCTGGGTAGACGACGTCTGTGATTGGAGCGGAGTGAGAGGCGGAGTCACGGAGTTGGAGAGAAGAATGGGTTGGAGAGTGATAGGCAACCTTCGGAACGAAGAAGCCACCTAATGATGATGAAATGACATTTCCGTCAAGAACCGTTACCCCCTTCCCCTCATGGACACCGCCTTCGAGTCTTTGCAGGGGGCGCAAGTCTCTTCAAAGCTAGATTTGCACAATTGTCACCAGACCCCCATGGGAAGTATCCAGATCTAGGGTTAAAGTGTGCAAACGCACGGATACACTTCCCAAAGGGCTCAGCTGACCTACCACACATTAATTTCCTCAAGACCACAAACAGACACGGGAGAATGTTTAAGAAACAATAAGAAATACTTTATTACAGGAAATATATATATATGGCATACAAGTGCATAAACCTAGATAAATAACTACTAACTAACCTAATCTAAAAGACCAGTGCCCGTAGGCCTAGGGTGAATAAAAGAGAAAGTGCTTCTCTGCACTGTAGGCTAACCCCAAGCTGCTACTCCCATCCCCACTATCTGTTCTGCCCCTGAAGCACTGCACACGTGGGAAATGGTGCCGATACTGCACCCAGGTCTGGAAATGGTCACGAACTAATCCAGAATCACACTGCACACTACACTACAAACATAGTCTGAGAATAAGGCGGCTAGGTGGTGCAGTGGGCAAGGCGCTCACCACCAATGCAGGAGACGCTGGGTTCGAGCCTAGCTCTCCGCATTGCTATCAGCTTGGCTGGTCGTTCATACTAATACAATTGGCAGTATTAGGGGGTGGGAAGCTGATGGGTGGGGATTGGACGTTGTGGACAGCGACTCCTACAGGTCGGTTGGTGCGCCTGCGCAGCAGAATCAGGAAGCGACGGGGGCGGCGTGCCCTCCAAACACAGACCCTCGACGCTGAGAGATCGCGCTGTGCAGGTGAAAAGATGCGACTGCTGCTTCCTCGAGTACCGGAGGGGACACGTGATGTAAGGCTTAGTCCACATTGCAGCCGGCTTGTGGGAGGCATGGCCTAACAACGTTCGAGACAGGGGAGGGTAGAATTGGACGATACGAAATTGGGATGGGAGAAAAATAGAAAATGGGAGAAAAAAGTAGATAAAAAATAAAAACATAGTCTGAGAATATAAATACCACACATCTGGTCTCAGGGAGTCACAGCACATAATCAAGTACTACCTCATGGCGCAGTACTGCGATAGGAGAGTCCAATACACAACACAGTCGGAATTACACTTGCCTGTTAAAACGGCCAGGTAAGCATCTAGGTCCTAATCAGGACCATCACTGGGCGTGTCCTCCTCTCAGGGTCCCGTAGGTACATCAACACACATACATACAGACACACACATACCCCCACCCGCGACACAATGCTTACAATTTAATTAGGATTAGAGAGGGGGCCGAGTGGAAGACTGCTTTCAACACACCCAATGGGCATTATGAATACCTGGTCATGCCCTTTGGCCTGGCCAATGCTCCTGCAGTCTTCCAGGCGCTGGTAAACGACGTGCTGCGGGACTTAATAGGGGTGTCTGTCTTTGTTTACCTGGACGACATCCTTATTTTTTTCCGGGATATCTTGCAACATCAACAGCACGTCCGACAGGTTCTCCAGTGTCTCCTCCAGCATCAGCTTTTCGTGAAGGCTGAGAAATGTGTGTTTCATACGGATACGGCCTCCTTTTTGGGTTTTGTGTTAACCAGGGGCGATCTGCGTATGGATCCGGCCAAGGTGAGCGCTGTATTGGACTGGCCTCGCCCCTCCTCCCTCAAACAGCTACAGCGCTTCCTAGGGTTCGTCAATTTCTATAGGTGCTTTATACTTTAGCGCCCTAGCTGCTCCCTTGATGGCCCTTAGTAAAGCGTCTCTGCCAGGCTTTGACTGGTCGCCTCGGGCAGAGAACCTGGCATATATCCAGGGGGATAAGCGCCTTAACGCTCGCCAAGCCAGGTGGGCGTTGTTTTTCACACGCTTCCGCTTCTCCATCTCCTTTCGGCCCGGGTCTAAGAACATCAAACCTGATGCTCTCTCCCATCAGTTTGACCCTACGGACCGAGAGGAGAAACCCCACCCCATCATCCCGAGGCCCTTATTCTTGCTCCCGTGTCATGGGGCATATACAGGGTGGTAAGGTCAGCACTGGCACGGGAGCCTGATCCTGGGGGTGGTCCCCCGGGGCGGCTGTATGTGCCCAAGGCTGCGCGCTCACAGCTGTTGCAATGGGCACATGCCTCCTCCCTTACCGGTCACCCTGGGGCCGCCAGGACCCTGGATTTCATCCGCAGGAGGTTCTGGTGGCCCACAGCGGAGGGGGATACGCGTTCCTTTGTGGCAGCCTGCCCAGTGTGTGCGCACAGCAAGACCTCTTGTGGTTCCCCGGCGAGGCTCCTCCGTCCGCTTCCCATTCCCAGACGTCCGTGGTCCCACGTATCATTAGACTTCATAGGACTCCCTCCCTCCGGTGGTTTTACTACCATTTTGGTGGAGGTGGACCGCTGGCCCATTTCATGCTTCTCCCCAAACTCCCCACGGCCCGGGAAATGGCTGACCTAGTGGTGCAGCACGTTTTCCGGGTTCACGGGCTCCCCCAGGACATTGTTTCCGATCGGGGGGCCCTCAGTTCGCTTCCAGCCTCAGCGCCTCCGTCAGCCTGTCAACGGGCAGACGGAGTGTGTTAACCAGGATCTGGAGGGCGTACTGAGGTGCTACGTGTCCGGTAATCCGGCGACGTGGATTCAGAGACTGGCGTGGGCTGAATACGCTCATAACACCCTCCTTTGTTCTTCCACTGGCTTGTCCCCCTTCCAATGCCAATATGGCTTTCAACACCCCCTTTTTCCTGAGCAGGCGGAGGAGGCTGAGGTGCCCTCCATCCAGGCTCACATTGCTCGCTGTCACCGGACCTGGAGCCGGGTTTTGACGGCGCTGCAAAGGGCATCTGTTAGGTCCCAACATCAGGCCAACCGCAAGCGTCGCCGGCCCTGGTTTTCCGTCCGGGACAGAAAGTTTGGCTCTCGACCCGGGTTCTTCCCCTCCGGGTCGAGTCCAGGAAGATGGCTCCCCGCTTTGTGGGTCCTTTTAAGGTGGTACGTCGGGTGAACCCAGTGGCCTACAGGCTGCTACTCCCGACTTCCCTGCGGGTTCACCCGATGTTCCATGTGTCTCTCTTGAAACCCTTCCTCACTTCGCCCATGTCCCCGCGGCTCCCTGCCGTTCCTCCGCTCCACATCGTTGATGGACAGACGGTCTACACGGTGCGGATGATCGTGGGTTGCCGGCGAAGGGGTAGGGGGTTTCAGTTTTTGGTGGATTGGGAGGGGTACGGGTTAGAGGAATGGTCCTGGGTGCCTCAGAGGGATATTCTAGACCGCAGTCTTATTGATGACTTCCGTCAACTAGACCCTGAGGCACGTCAGGTGCCGTTCGTCGGGGGGGATACTGTGATGTTTGGGGATTTGCTCTCACCTGGGAGCAAAAGCCCTAGCATTGTCCAGTGGTAGATACCCTGTCCTTCTGCCCTGATTGTCCCGATTGGTATCTGCTGTGTATTGTTTGCCCTACTCCATATGTCCTCCCTGTTTACTGATTCACATTGTCAGTCGTTCACTGACTGTTAACGTGAGTACCCTTGCTAAACACTACCCTTATCGCTCCGGTCTTGGAGTTCCATGTTTATCGTGTCTTGCTTATTGTGTACGGAACTTGTATGTAACTGTGTATGTACTTTGGTGAGTGCGACCGCAGCACCGTCAAGTGCCGTGTTATTATAATATTATGCCGTTTTTGGAGACTGGCTTCTCTCATTTGTTTTCCCCCTTTAAGTGTTTTGTTTCGTATTGTCTTTTGCTGAGACTGTGTTGTCTCGCCTTTTATTTCCTCGTTATACCGGTGAGGGATTTGGGGTGCTTTTTCAATGTATGTGATGTATAGATTGGGGGGACCACAGCTAAAATGGTAGATCGAAAGGTGCATGGAAGACGGTGATAGAACGGTGACCAGTGGATTGAATACACTGCCAGCGAGGGTGTTTTGTTTTGCATTCCTTGGAAGAACACAGATAAGAGCGAGTGTACTGTAGGCCCAGAGCGATGGAGAGGGGTGACCTCTTTAATGCAACAGTAGAGAAACATTTTGAAGTGTGTGTAAAGGTTAAACGCGGTTGTCATGACAGCGCGTCGCCTGACAACCGGAAGAGGGGCGGGGCTATCGTTTCTATGACGAAGATCCTATAAAGCTGACAGTGGTTTCCGGGTAGGGCAGACTAAAATCTGACTGAGACTAAGAGGGAAGAAACCAGAAGAGACTCTCTCTCCTCTTATCACAGAGGGGGGGGGGGGAGAATGCCACACATCATTAGCTTCGGCTAACACGAGGAGGGTTAGGCTGACGACCAGGCCTGAACACTATTGGACTGAATAACAAAAGGACGATAGACGAACACACCGAAAGATCATTAGAATAGACTCTTCAAGGACGATACAATTTGATAACATCTGATAACATCTGATTATGAGGTTCTGTTTATAGCAATAAAACAACGCTTTTCCTCATAAGGTATTACACAGTGTCGAAGTGTCGAATTCTTACGGAGGTGGAGAATTATTATGGTTTATGGATTGCACTAACGGGGGAGATAAGGATCTTATCAACCGGTATCGGAGACGTCAGGACCATTAAAAGTACACAACGCAGAGGAATTGGATGGAGAGCCAAAACAGATGAAGACGTGATACTGGCCAGTTTGATCAGGATCTTACAGTTGATGCCGTTTGGACCCGGATTATTGCTTGCTTTGAAGTTGCTTGAAAGGAAGAGACTGTGTGCGGTGACGAGGCGTGAAGGGGTAGCCATGGACGCGAGCCCAGCGAGCGAGCCGAGCAAGGCCGGAGAGATAAACAGCGCCATGGACCCAGCGAGCGAGCCGAGCAAGGTCGGAGAGATAAACAGCGCCATGGACCAGAACAACTGATGGTGAAAAGATAAAGTGAGTCTCAACAACTTCACAAGCCAATAAGAAAACGAACAATAGTGTATCCGTAAACGTAATAAGTTTGACACAGAGAATGCCAGCTGTAATAGTGTGTTTGAATAACAGCAGAGCGGCACCGGTTTTTGTTTTGAAAATCGAGAGTCTTATCTACAGAGCACAGAAGCCACTGTATAGGAGATGGGAAGGGAGGCAAAGGGGAGATGTTCATTCAATTAAAGGGGCAACATCGTATTTAGTTTGATTACTGTTCAAAACGCAGGAAGCGGAAAGCGGGACTGTGGCGTGAAGGGAGCAGTGAACAAACGTTACGGGTGTGGTCGGTAGCGAGAGAATGTTTGAGGCATTAAAGGGACGGTGAAAAAAAAAAGGAAAGAAATTGGCCGCAGAGCCACGAGGAGATTAGAACCGGGAAGTGACACGTCAACCAATCCTCTAGACTGAGTTTGGCCGCTATCTAGGGGGGGCAGTGGGATAATACAGGCAAATGGAGGAGGAGTAGGTCGCCACTTAGTGGCGGAGGGGGGGGTAGTGCTGGGGAGTTTCCATTACCCATAGGGGAATATTTAGAGTTTAATTTAATTAAGGAGTTTAATTGCGGAGGGGGGGGGGTAGTGCTGGGGAGTTTCCATTACCCATAGGGGAATATTTAGAGTTTAAGTTAATTAAGGAGTTTAATTTTTTCAAAATTACCAACTGCTTGTGTGTATACACGGTGGTGTATGTGAGAACTTTGTAAAGGAACTCAAAGTGTGGTATAGAGCGACGGGACAGCTCCAGGGCGACGGTAGACAGCCCTGTAGGGTATATAGAGCGACGTGACAGCTCCAGGGCGACGGTAGACAGCCCCGTAGGGTATAGAGCGACGGGACAGCTCCAGGGCGACGGTAGACAGCCCTGTAGGGTATAGAGCGACGTGACAGCTCCAGGGCGACGGTAGACAGCCCCGTAGGGTATAGAGCGACGTACAGCTCTGTTGTATGTTAGATGATAGTACGAGTACGTATGTGAGTTAGGGGCAGGGAACCAACCTGCTCTGTTGTATGTTAGAGCGATGCTCGGTTGTATGTTATTATCATAATAATAATATCGATATACAGGTTAATTAAATAGTTTAATTATTGAATGGGTTAAATAAGAATTGCACAGAGAGATGAGATGCGGTTTAATTAAATAAGTTTAATTATGAAATAAGAGGGAGTTCGATCTCCAGTGGGGCCTTCTCACACCTAATAAATAGGCAGAGTCTTGAGGGGACACGTCACCAGAAAGAACTGGCGCGCGCTGGGGGTCACCCGTGGGACAAACGTAGAGCGCCGAGTGGGTATCTTTTAGCTGCTGGTGTCACGCCGGAAGACAACAAAACAGGGAACAGCCCTGTAGGATTAGATATGGGTGTTGAGAAGGTGGGGGACTAATAGAGAACAAATAGCGCCATGGGCTGTAGGACACTCACACCGTCCAACAGTCTGAAAGGGCGTGGCCATGGCAGGGGCTTGCAGAGGAAAAAATATATAGAGAACGAGCTGCAGGCCCAAAGCCACGGTAGACTAATAGAAAACACAGGGTCGAGTGTACAGAAAAACTGCCGGCGTGGTGTTTCTGCTTTCAGAGTCTGGAGAGGGCCGACGGCGGTGGAGATGAGCCTCAACCAAGATGACCGTCAGGGCGGAGATGACCGACGGGGCGGAGACGGCCAACGGGGCGGAGACGGCCGACAAGGCAGAGTCCAGCGGTCACAGGCGGTGTTGCCCAGGGGAGAACGAGGCGGACATCGGAGGGGGCTTCCCTGCGGAGACGCTGTTTAGAGAGCGTTTTTGAAACAACAGAGCACGGGCGGTGAATCATGGACAAGCAGCCAAAGCAGGGACTTCCTTTCAGAGTCAATCAGGAGATCGAGAGACGAGACAACAGCGAGAAGTCCTGTGTTCATTGATTAGGAGTATGAGATATAAATGGAGGATTCATATAGAAGATATATGTATAGAAGGATATATATATATAGAAGGTAGATAAGAGGGAAAACAGTAAAACAACAGGATGGAATTATTGGGAGCAGACAGAGGAGCTCTAATTGTTATGAGTCGTTGGATGTTGTTGGTGTTGGTGGTCGGTTTCGGTTCCCTTTGTGCACGAAGGGGGGCGCAAACAGACATCAGGCAGCAAGATCACTGGGTTGACCGTGAGCCGTCTTCGTTTCTTGTGCACGAGAGACGAGGTTGGTTTGCTTCAACCACAGGCTATTTTTGGCATAATTAATTGAAAAACCAAATAATGATTTATGATTCTGAAGGTTGATTAAGAATCAAAGGGGGGAATGAGGGATTTGGGGTGCTTTTTCAATGTATGTGATGTATAGATTGGGGGGACCACAGCTAAAATGGTAGATCGAAAGGTGCATGGAAGACGGTGATAGAACGGTGACCAGTGGATTGAATACACTGCCAGCGAGGGTGTTTTGTTTTGCATTCCTTGGAAGAACACAGATAAGAGCGAGTGTACTGTAGGCCCAGAGCGAGGGAGAGGGGTGACCTCTTTAATGCAACAGTAGAGAAACGTTTTGAAGTGTGTGTAAAGGTTAAACGCGGTTGTCATGACAGCGCGTCGCCTGACAACCGGAAGAGGGGCGGGGCTATCGTTTCTATGACGAAGATCCTATAAAGCTGACAGTGGTTTCCGGGTAGGGCAGACTAAAATCTGACTGAGACTAAGAGGGAAGAAACCAGAAGAGACTCTCTCTCCTCTTATCACGGAGGGGCCGGGGGGGGGGGGGGGGGGGGGGGAGAATGCCACACATCATTAGCTTCGGCTAACACGAGGAGGGTTAGGCTGACGACCAGGCCTGAACACTATTGGACTGAATAACAAAAGGACGATAGACGAACACACCGAAAGATCATTAGAATAGACTCTTCAAGGACGATACAATTTGATAACATCTGATAACATCTGATTATGAGGTTCTGTTTATAGCAATAAAACAACGCTTTTCCTCATAAGGTATTACACGGTGTCGAAGTGTCGAATTCTTACGGAGGTGGAGAATTATTATGGTTTATGGATTGCACTAACGGGGGAGATAAGGATCTTATCTGCCAGTATCGGAGACGTCAGGACCATTAAAATGACACAACGCAGAGGAATTGGATGGAGAGCCAACCAGACGAAGACGTGATAGTGGCCAGTTTGATCAGGATCTTACACCGGGTTGTGGAGACTCTGTGTCTCACCCTTCTTGTTTCTACGTGCCATCGAGTTATCCACTATTTACAAAATAAAGACATTATTATTTTGGATGCATCGCATTCCGTCTCCTCTCTTCCACTCTGCGCTTGGGTCCAACACACACACCCACAACGCTAACACTTACTGTCATGTCCTAATATACTAACCTACACTGGAGCACTCAACACTTTGATGAACATTGGTACTCAGCTGATAGAGTTGTGCCCTTCCTGATGACTTGTCGTACAGAACTTGTATGTCGCTTTGGATAGAAGTGTCAGCTAAATGACTAAATGTAAATGTAATATAACCAGGAATCACTGCTACATGAGCTGTTGTGACTGGAGGAGAGTATGTGTTGTTGTATTCTTTTTATTCTTTAGTCACAGAAAACACAGATACCCACACAACTCTTCTGCCATTCAGTCAACCACACGTTAGACAAAACGCTCACGTAAAAAAAAACATTTTAGAGAGAGAGAGAGAGAGAGAGAGAGAGAGAGAGAGAGAGAGAGAGAGAGAGAGAGAGAGAGAGAGAGAGAGAGAGAGAGAGAGAGAGAGAGAGAGAGAGAGAGAGAATATGTGGTGATGGAAGCTAATTTGAAGGCCACACTCCGAGAGGTAGACTTTGTTTCCACCACAGCTGACATCAGGACAGAAGCTGAACAGGGTGTACATTACTTTTTCGGAAGGGGGGAGGGGGGTAAGCGAAAATAACAAGTAATGTAACTAATTACTTTGATACAAAGTAATCTGTAAAGTAATTTCAATTACTTTTTAAAGGAGTAATCGGTAATAAGTAGCTAATTACACTTCCTGAGTAACTTGCCCAACACTGTTTATGACACGGTATGAATAGTACAATCTTGAAGAATCTCCAAACTGCTTTTTGTCCTGTCTTGTCCCAGCGTTGTGCAAAGTGGTGAGCAAAATGCCTCTTGCACTGTAACATGAATATCGCTTTTAACCCTTTCACTACCACACTACCAAAATGTTAACCCTTTCACTGCGACAGTACAGAATGTTAACCCTTTCACTGCCACATGACAAATGGTTAACCCTTTCACAACCACACTACAGAAGGTTAACCGTGGTAGTGAAAGGGTTAAGGATAGCGATGTCCGATATTATCGGCCTACCGATATTATCGGCCGATATTGGCATAAAAATGTGATATCGGAAAATATCGGTATCGGTTTTCAAAAACAAATTATAAATAATAAAAAAATAAATGTCTTTAACATTTATTTAACCTTTATTTACCCAGGCAAGTAAGTAAGAACAAATTATTATTTTATTTATTTTCAAAGTATGCATAATGTTGTGTTAATTACACGACAAGAGATATGTAATGTTAATTACCTGAAATTATTCAGTTGTTGGGGGGGGGTTCCTGCATATATCGGTATCGGTTGGTATCGGTTGATATCGGTATCGGAAATTAAGAGTTGGACAATATCGGTATATCGGTATCCGTAAAAAAGCCAATATCAAGCATCCCTAGTTAAGGATCAAAACCTGTGTCTCAGGGAAATGCAAAGCAGTGCCTGGGAATTCTAACCTGGAACTTGGACCTGAATCACTGGTCACACACCCGTTCATTTCAACAGAATGATGCTAAATGTACCGTAAATTGCAGGACATGCCGGGCTACAACCATATGCTCCAGTCTGAGGTAAGATGGGTGAAGGGGAGCTGTGAGAAAGAACGCTGTATAGCTGTCATCAAGGGGGCCATGGTTGACTTGGCAACCAAATCTCTGAGCAGTGGTTGGTATAGAAACAGGCAGCCTCAGATCATCATTCAGACGTGTACACTTTTGTGTGCATGTGTGTGTGTGTGTGTGTGTGTGTGTTTGTGTTTGTGTGTGTGTGTGTGTGTGTGTGTGTGTGTGTGTGTGTGTGTGTGTGTGTGTGTGTGTGTGTGTGTACGACTGTACGTGGGAATGTAATAGTCTCTCACAAAACAAACAAATCATGTAGACGTATCCCCGTTATGTGTTATGTAAACAAGTCTAGGGATGCCTAGTTAAGTCTAGTTACATGAGTAGACTAGACTAAGGCTGCTGTCGGAAAGTGGTGTTGTTGTCCAGCAGGGGGCACTCTGTCCTCTGGACTTGTCAGTAACAATGCCCCTGTTGCGGTGATAGGGACACCGTACAGTTGTGAGTGCCGTCCTTCGGTTGAGACGCTAAACCGAGGTCCTGACTGAATTCGGTCGTTAAAGAACCCAGGACGCGGCGGTCAGGTGGCGTAGCGGAGATTGTGCTCGTCACCAATGCAAGAGGCTGCAGTCTCGACTCCCGGAGAGTCAGCATTGCCTTGGCTCGGGCTGATCGCTATACTAACTCGTTTGGCTGAGTTAGGGGGAGGGGAGCCGTGGGTGGGTCCTGGGTGTTGTGGACAGCGACCCCTACAGTTCGGTCGGGGCGCCTGCTCAGCGACGGTAGGATCTGGTGAGAGGTAGTGCGGCCTCCCACACCTTACACTCTCCCAGTGAGAATCTGCGCGGCCAGGCTGGCTGGCGGCTGGCTGCACATGCGTCGGAGGAAAGCATGTGACAGTCTCCGGCCTCTCGGACCAACAGTAGGGGAAAGTGCGCAACAACCAGGAAGGGGGTTGGGAATTGGCATAGCCACTAACAGTGGGATGGGAGAAAAATCGGAAAAAGAAGGAGGGGGAAAAAGATAATCAAAAAAATAATAATAATAATAAGAAAATAAAAATAAAAAAACAGGACGCCTATCGTAAAGAGTAGGGGGCTCCCCGACGTTCCTGGCCAAATTCCCAATCAGGTCTCTGACATCAAGGCCACCTAATTATCCCTTCCCCTTAATTGGCTGATATCAATCCCTGTCTCCTGAGCCGTTCAGCCATTGTGTAGTGTGATGTGTGCCGGGTGCCAGTGTATGGTAGACATTCAGCCTGCGTAGCCCAAGGTTGGGTGTATTTGTATTTGTATTTATTTATTAACACAAAGAGTTAAAGAAAAGTTTAAAAAAAAATACATAATAACCATATTGTGAAGGAGAAGTTTAGAAGCCTAGAGGCTTATTGAGAACTTCCCCTGTTTTGTAAAATCAAACATAAAATATAAAATATATAAAATATAAAAAAAATATATACATATTATAAAAAAAATACCAGTAATACATTCAAAAGATATGTGTTAACACAAACATACATACACACAGTATGCATATACGGTACTGTGTACATAATAATACATAACTGTAACATTCAGTGTTCTGTCTTAGGAACCCAACTGTCATTCTGGAGTTATTTCCCCTGGTGGTTGGTATCTGCACTCACTGTTGGTCATTCCCGATTCCTGATGTGTCACTCCCTGTTCTGTCACCACTGGTCGCTGTCACTTTGCTGTCAATTACCCTGTCACTAATTGACGCATTGGAATGTTGGTGTTTGACTATATATTCTGTCGAGGCTTCAGACCGTGTTTCGTGTGGAAGGAGCTGGAGATACTGCTGACCTTCTCGCTCTTGATTATTCTCATGTATCTACCTTGTTCTCAAGTTGACGCCCGGCGTCTTTCTCTGGATTCCCTGTGCTCTGTGCTCTTACATTAAAAAGGCACCACTAAGAAAGAGCAATCATTCTCCGACTCGTATTATTTCCTCCTCTACTGGACTCACAATTGCTTACCTGCACTGCAACCGTAACACATGACCACCCACCCACCTGCCTACAAACCTACCCACCCACATAACCAAATGCATACCTACATGTATGACCTATTTAACTATCTACTACTTTTGGATATGAGAATTCTTTTGTAGTTTGCTTAAAAAATAAACAGAGATGGAGATTTCCTCAGCATAGGATCAGCTGCATTCCAAAGATTGGACCCTCTATACTTCACTGAGAACTGCCTAAGAGAAGTACCACAATAAGGTATGCAGGTCCCTGGACTGACGTGTGACATATGAATGAACATCCGAATTAAAAGGAAAAAAACTATTAAAACCATTTGGTAGATTGTGATGATCATAAATGCATGTGTACACATACATATCTGTAAAGAATTAACCTCAGACACAGTCAGAATGTTTAGTTTCTTGAAAAGAGGAGCAGATGGTTAAAATCGATCTGAGAGGGTTGCCAGTCTAACAAATCTTTTTTGAAGTAAAATAATTTTTTGAAGATGAGATGAATGAGTGCTAGCCCATATTAGCTAGCCCATCACCAGTGGTGGTGATGGAGGCCATTTACACCCTACATTGTAAAGCACTTTGAGTGTCTAGAAAAGCGCTATATAAATGCAAGTAATTATTATTAATTATTATTAGTTAAGCTGGACCTGGCCATGACACTCACGCATGCGTGTTTCAACAATGGGGAGTCAGTCAGTTAGGAATATTCACTATTGTAGGCCGGCCCTCTGGGTCCAGAAAAAATGTAGAGATTGCTTATAGATCTCTCATGGGTGACATTATTTTCTGGCTGCTCCCAAGTCTCCAGTCTTTGCTGCAGCTATAGGAAAATGAATGGACTATTAATAGATCGCTCCTAGCTTTTTCTCTGGTTCATGCAGCTGTGGTCCCGTGAACAAAGCCTTCTAATATACATTTCTCTCTCTGATAAGGCAGGGGATTTTTTATTTTAATTTCAGTAAGCGGCAGTTTAAAAAAAGAAAAAAATCGCTAGCCCAAACGAACTTAGCATTGCAAATCAGGTCACCCGATGTCACCAGCGTCATTCTCTGTAACAACTGGTCATAAAGATTAGCAATTTGGCTTTTAAAATTTGGAATGTTACAGTAACTAAACATAAAATCCTTTGGTGCAACACAATTTACCCATTAACCCCACATGCAGCATAAAGGTGCTGTAAGTGCTATTTTATTTTGTTAGAACAAGTGGCAAGTAGCTCTGTACAATCCAACAGCTATCACTGATATAGAGTGTTTGGTCAGTAACATGGGTCTGCAGTCTCTCTGCTCTGCAGTTTATAAATGTTCTGGTATGGTATCCCTTTCCCACTTTAACCAATCAGGAGAGAGAGAACTCCACAAAGTTGGCCGTGGGTAGCAGGAAAAACATGACGGGTTACTCGTAAACCTCTTATTCTACCTAAACTAAAATACAGATGGCACTTGTATGACCATAGCCATGGGTTTCGATTCCCCAATAGGGCCAACTGTACTAAATACATACTCATGGTACTACACAAATCAGTTTGCATGTCTCTGTGTATATTTCGTGTTCTGTGGGGGCTGCATTGTGGCTGTCCTATAGGGAGAGCCTGGAGGAGAGTCTGTCGTGAGAGCGCTAGTGTCCCCCCCCATCCTTTCCTACTCCTCCCCTCCCATCCTCTTCCCTCATCTTAATCATCTGCGCTTCTCTCTTCTCATCCTCCTCCATACTGTCATCCTCCTGCAGCTCTTATCCTCCCTCCCGCATCTTTGTCCTCCTCTCCAACTCCTCTCCTTTCCTCTCTTCTCCTTTCTTCTCTTCTGCTCTCCTTTCCTCTCTAAAATCTCTCCTTCCCTTCCCTTCCCTCCTCTCCTCCCCCCCCATCTGTCTCTCCCTCTGTCTCTCTCTGTCTCTCTCTCTGTCTCTCTCTCTCTCTCTCTCTCTCTCTCTCTCTCTCTCTCTCTCTCTCTCTCTCTCTCTCTCTCTCTCTCTCTCGCTGTGGTCAACAGGTTTGACAGCATAGACACATCTCAACAAAAGGTCTTTAACAAAAGAATTTGGCCTTCCACAGTGCTGTAGTAAAGTCAGGCTTGTGCTTTATAGCATGAGCTTGGGGCTGGTGTGTGTGTGTGTGTGTGTGTGTGTGTGTGTGTGTGTGTGTGTGTGTGTGTGTGTGTGTGTGTGTGTGTGTGTGTGTGTGTGTGTGTGTGTGTGTGTGTGTGTGTGTGTGTGTGTGTGTGTGTGTAGTGTGTGTGTGTGTGTGTGTGTGTGTGTGTGTGTGTGTGTGTGTGTGTGTGTGTGTGTGTGTGTGTGTGTGTGTGTGTGTGTGTGTGTGTGTGTGTGTGTGTGTGTGTGTGTGTGTGTGTGTGTGTGTGTGAGAGAGAGAGATTGGAGAGTGAATGCCAGTTTCGAATTGCAGCCTCCCGTAGGTGCTCTTTGAGAGCGGTTTTGAAGGTGGGTAGGGATTCACATTATTTTACGGCTGTGGGTAGGGCGTTCCACATTGTTGTGGCATAATTGCTGTTGAATTTAGCTTCTTCTGTCTACGCCAGGTTGGGAGTATATAAGTCTTGGTTCCCTCCTACTTTTTCTTCTTCCCACACATGCCTCTCCCGGAGAGGAGAACACATGAGCTGTTGTGGTATGAGTCAATGTGAATGAATAAACCGCTGCCAGCACAGCAAGGCCACAGATGGAAACCATGCCTCTTGTACATATTATTGTCGCCCCATAGCCATTTCTGTTAACAGGTTATGGGCCCAGATCTCGCAGGGGCGAAATAATAAGGGTAGCTAGCTTAGCTGACGTGTAGGCCAGAGTAGCACCGGGAGTACCGCGTGGCTAGCGTACTAGGCCAACGAAGCTTAAGCTACACCTACCACCAACCACCAAGAAAGAGGATGGCGACCAAGGGAAGAAGCAAATGGCCCTCATTTAATGGGAAAGCGGAGGGATATGAGCTCTGGGAAGAGCGCATGCTATGTTGAGCTCTGGAAAGAGCGCATGCTATGTTGCATGCACGGCACGGGACTCAAGGCGGTGATCTTGGCGGCCCCCGCGGGACCACTGACGGCGGAGGAACAAGCCCAAGACGACAAGCTTAATGCGTACGCATACTGTGAGCTTGGGGCTAATATTCCGCGACACGAAGGACAAAGGCCGAGAAAGCCTGGGAGTGTTGAGGGAGCATCAGACGGGGAAGGCCCCGAGTAGTGTCCCTCTATGTAACGTTAACGGCCCTGAAGAAGGGGCACACAGAGACGATGACAGAATACATCATCCGAGCTGAGCAGATCATGACGGCGCTCAAGAGTGCAGGAGAGGCACCCGGCGAGGGGTTAATGATGGCAATGGTGATGAGAGGACTACCGGAGTTGTATAGGCCGTTCACGCTACTGGTTACCCACGGTTCAACGGACATGACATTGGGGCAGTTCAAAGCCAAGCTGCGGAACTTTGAGGCCTCAGAGGATATCCACCCAGACGCCGCGGAAGCGGGGGGGATAGCACTGAAAGCCCGAGCGACACCGAGGGAGAAGGCCAGGCCCACGACGGAGCTGACGTGTTGGCGATGCAGAGAGAATGGGCATGGGAGGGATAACTGCAACAAGACGGTCTGGTGCAACTTCTGCAGATCATCGGGGCACACAGACAAAGAGTGCCGAAAGAAACGAGACCAGAGCGCCCGATACGCACATGGGCAAGATGTCGGCCAGAGACGAGGCGGCGCCTATGGACAAGATGGCGGCGACGGACGAGGTCGCGGCCACGAACAAGATGGCGGCGATGGACGAGATCGCGGCTATGGTCAAGATGGCGGCTGTGGACGAAATGACGACTACAGACAAGATGGCGGCAACGGTGATCGTGAGGCGAGTCGCGATGGCGCCCGGAGAGCGGCAGGACTAGAGGACTTCGTTTTCGGGGCGCGGACTACGGGCG
Organism: Notolepis coatsorum; assembly: GCF_963971535.1. NCBI lineage: Eukaryota > Metazoa > Chordata > Actinopteri > Aulopiformes > Paralepididae > Notolepis > Notolepis coatsorum. Next base: position 40,017,549 of record NC_140172.1, read on the forward strand.
TCGCCCGGCCAACGCACCACCAGCAGTTCCCGAGGAGGGTGTGTCGTCCCACATCATCAACGACAGGAATAGTTTCAAGAACTTTGATAAATCCTTCGAGCCGGAGGGACACAGCATGGAGCTGGCGGACGGGAAACGCACCTACGGGTTGGCGCAGGGGAGAGGAGACGCACAGGTATGCCTTATAGACATTAAGGGGCACCGGTGTACGGTGACGTTAAAGGACGTTCTATATATACCCTCGTTCCCACAAGAACTATTCTCAGTAAAATCCGCTACTGCTAACGGTGCCGAAGTGTTCTCAGTGAAGGTAAAGATGTTCTTGTAGAAAAAGATGGTACACGGTTTAACATTGACGTATATGGAAGAATGTATTACCTACAAACGGAGTGTGATAATAATGATAAATGTAATGTGACTGTTAGTCATGACATCCAGACGTGGCATGAAATTATGGGTCATTGTAACCACAAGGATTTACTAAAGCTGCAAGCAGTGACAGACGGTATGCACATTAAGGGTGAAAAGCATAGACCTGACGAAGAATGTGAAGTTTGCATAAGGGGAAGTTTACTCAAACAAGGAACAGGGACCCCACAGAGAAGGTAAAGAGACCACTGGAGCTAGTTAACACCGACCTAGCCGGTCCAGTAAGGAACGAGTCCATAGGTGGCTTTAACTATGTACAGTCCTTTACAGATGTGGGTACAGGCGTAGTGTTCGTCTATTTCCTTAAAGCAAAGAGTGATACACTCCAAGCCACAGAGAAGTTCCTTGCCGATGTCGCCCCCTATGGGGATGTAAAATGTTTGAGGTCAGACAACGGGACCGAGTTAACAAACAGAGAGTTCCAATCACTGTTGAGAAAAAACAGGATCAGACACGAGACATCATGTCCCTACTCCCCACATCAGAACAGGGTAGCCGAGAGGGAATGGCGCACTCTTTTTGAAATGGCCAGGTGTAAGCTAGACGATATTAACATACCGAAGAGCCTGTGGCATTATGCGGTACAAGAAGCCGCCTACAGGTGTTTTAATAAACATACTGACACCACCCCATATGGGTCCTACTAATCACCCCAAAGTACCAGAAAATACCCCAAAGTATACCCCAAAATACCAGAAAATACCCCAAAATACCCCAAAGTATACCCCAAAATACCCCAAAGTACCAGAAAATACCCCAAAATACCCCAAAGTATACCCCAAAATACCAGAAAATACCCCAAAATACCCCAAATTACCCCAAAATACCCCAAAATACCCCCAAAGTACCCCGAAATACCCCAAAGTATACCCCAAAGTACCAGAAAATACCAGAAAATACCCCAGAATACCCCAAAATACCATAAAATACCCCAAAGTATACCCCAAAGTACCAGAAAATACCAGAAAATACCCCCAAAGTACCCCAAAATACCCCAAAGTATACCCCAAAGTACCAGAAAATACCCCAAAATACCCCAAAATACCCCAAAGTATACCCCAAAGTACCAGAAAATACCAGAAAATACCCCAAAATATCCCCAAAATACCCTAGAATACCCCAAAGTATACCCCAAAGTAGGGATGTCCGATATTATCGGCCGACCGATATTATCGGCCGATATCGGCAGTAAAATGTGATATCGGAAAATATCGGTATCGGTTTAAAAACAAAAAAAAACAATAACAATATTTGTTATATATATATCCAGTGAAATTATTAGTTACCTGAAATTATTCCGTTTTTTGGACAGGGAAACCCTGCATATATCGGTATCGGTTGATATCGGTTGATATCGGTATCGGAAATTAAGAGTTGGACAATATCGGAATATCGGTATCGGTAAAAAAGCCAATATCGAGCATCCCTACCCCAAAGTACCAGAAAATACCAGAAGATACCCCCAAAATACCCCAAAATACCCTAAAATACCCCCAAAGTATACCCCAAAGTACCAGAAAATACCCCAAAATACCCCCAAAGTACCCCAAAATACCCCAAAGTATACCCAAAAGTACCAGAAAATACCAGAAAATACCCCAAAGTACCCCAAATAGTGTGTAATAGTGTAATAGTAGTAATAGTGTGTAATAGTGTAATAGTGTGTAATAGTGTAATAGTGTGATAGTGTGTAATAGTGTAATAGTGTGTAATAGTGTAATAGTGTGTAATAGTGTAATAGTGTATTATAGTGTAATAGTGTAATAGTGTGTAATAGTGTAATAGTGTAATAGTGTGTAATAGTGTAATAGTGTGTAATAGTGTGTAAAAGTGTAATAGTGTGCTAGTGTAATAGTGTGTAATGGTGTGTAATAGTGTAATAGTGTGCTAGTGTGTAATAGTGTAATAGTGTGTAATAGTGTAATAGTGTAATAGTGTGTAATAGTGTAATAGTGTGTAATAGTGTAATGGTGTGCTAGTGTAATAGTGTAATAGTGTGTAATAGTGTAATAGTGTAATAGTGTGTAATAGTGTAATAGTGTGTAATAGTGTAATAGTGTAATAGTGTGTAATAGTGTAATAGTGTAATAGTGTAATAGTGTAATAGTGTAATAGTGTGCTAGTGTAATAGTGTAATAGTGTAATAGTGTGTAATAGTGTAATAGTGTGTAATAGTGTAATAGTGTAATAGTGTGTAATAGTGTGTAATAGTGTAATAGTGTAATAGTGTGTAATAGTGTAATAGTGTGTAATAGTGTGTAATAGTGTAATAGTGTAATTTTGTGTAATAGTGTGTAATAGTGTAATAGTGTGTAATAGTGTGTAATAGTGTAATAGTGTAATAGTGTGTAATAGTGTAATAGTGTAATAGTGTAAACAGGGGTTCTCAACCTTTCTGCTGCCAAGGCACCCCTGTGTCCAAATAAAAAAAATCCAGGGCACCCCTACATACGATAAAGACGTTTCCGGTCCTGTCTTTTTTGCTACAATGATGACAAAAGTGCTTGCTTTCAAAATAACGTTTATAATAATAATAATAATTCATTTAATTTATATAGCGCTTCTCAATAACCCGAAGTCGCTGACAGTAGTCGGGAGCAGGGGTACAAACCCTGCTCCTAACCCATTGTAACCGGGAAACACATTTGTGTGTATATGCAGGCTATATAATGCATTATTAGCAGGCGTTTCAGGTCTAAATGTATAAATAAATATAGCAATAGTGTGACCATTTCTCAAACAGAAAATCATGTATTTTTTTTTAAATACAGAAAAGGATCACTAACGTGCTATCTGTTGCAGCTGCACTGTTTTCCATAAAAATAACATAGTGTGACCATTTCTCAAACAGAAAATCATGTATTTATTTTTTTAAATACAGAAAAATATCAATAAAGTGCTATCTGTTGCAGCTGCACTGTTTTCCATAAAAATAACATAGTGTGACCATTTATCAAACAGAAAATCATGTATTTATTTTTTTAAATACAGAAAAATTTCAATAAAGTGCTATCTGTTGCAGCTGCACTGTTTTCTATACAAATAACTAGTGTGACCATTTCTCAAACAGAAAATCTTGTATTTCTTTTTAAAATACAGATAAATATCAATAAAGTGCTATCTATTGCAGCTGCACTGTTTTCCAAAAAAAATAACTAGTGTGACCATTTCTCAAAATGTCTCAAATTATAAATAAATACAGAAAATAAGCACTTGTGGACATTTCTAGCTCAGTGTGAGGTCTGCTGCTGCTTCTGGCTAATGATACGGTCAATATGTGGGGAGATCGATGACAAGGCAAGGTTTTCAGAGCTGTCATGGATGAAAATCCAGCTTCACACAAATATGTGGTGCTGAATGGTATCAACACCTTAAGTGTTGATGGTCAGCAATACAATGTTGACGTATAAAACAGCTATATATAAATGTAATCTGCAGAGTGCCTTTTACTGTTTATCTGTTAAATACAGTTTTCATTCATTCATTCATTCACATTTTGTATCATAATAATCATAACACAGCGGCTGATACACTCACTTGTTTTACGAGTAGAAGCGTGTACTTCTACTGTTTTGCATCGGAAAACGTGTAATTAGCACTTTTCAGAAGCTGTGTGGTCCGGTCTTGAACTTTCCATAACGTGTCTCGATAAATCCATTTGATAAGATCCAGCACTGAATGCATTTAGTGATTATTATCACGACAACGATTTGCATTTCCTTGATAACGGACCAGAGCCGGCTCTGTAACGGAGATAGGACCCGTGATGTGACGTCACACGAATGCGACTGCTCTGGAAATGTGTTGGATAATCTGTTGGAAAAAGAAATTACGCGTGCCGCGAACATTAAGTTGGTGAAGTTTCTATAATAACTTTACGAAACGTGTGAAGACATTTTGATCGATTTCTTTTTTAGTTCATGTTATTAGATTAGACAATTATTGTATACACATGAAGCACTAGATAGACTATTTGTTTAGTTAAATAGTTGTCACTATATTTTTAAAGAAACATTCCTATCAGGCATCTCGCGGCAACTCTCCGCGGCACCCCTGTGTGCCGCGGAACCCCTGTTGAGAACCGCTGGTGTAATAGTGTAATAGTGTACACTATTACACACTATTACACTATTACACTATTACACACTATTACACTATTACACTATTACACACTAGCACACTATTACACTATTACACTATTACACTAGCACACTATTACACTATTACACACTATTACACACTATTACACTATTACACTATAGCACACTATTACACTATTACACACTATTACACTATTACACACTATTACACTATTACACTATTACACACTATTACACTATTACACACCATTACACTATTACACTAGCACACTATTACACACTATTACACACTATTACACTATTACACTATTACACTATTACACACTATTACACTGTTACACTATTACACACTATTACACACTATTACACAAAATTACACTATTACACTATTACACACTATTACACTATTACACACTATTACACTATTACACACTATTACACTATTACACTATTACACACCATTACACTATTACACTAGCACACTATTACACTATTACACACTATTACACAAAATGACACTATTACACTATTACACACTATTACACAATATTACACTAATACACTATTACACACTATTACACTATTACACTATTACACTAGCACACTATTACACTATTACACACTATTACACACTATTACACTATTACACTATTACACACTATTACACTATTACACACTATTACACTATTACACTATTACACACTAGCACACTATTACACTATTACACTATTACACTAGCACACTATTACACACTATTACACTATTTACACTATTACACTATTACACACTATTACAATATTACACTATTACACTAATACACACTATTACACTATTACACACTATTACACTATTACACACTATTACAATATTACACTATTACACTAATACACACTATTACACTATTACACTATTACACACTATTACAGTATTACAGTATTACACTATTACACACTATTACACTATTACACACTATTACACTATTACACAAAATGTGCACATTTTAGTTTTTCATTTTAGGTATTTTGTGGTACTTAGTGGTATATTTCCAGGCACTTTGGGGTATTTTGGGATATGTTGGGGTACTTTGGGGTATTTTGGGGTACGTTAGGGTACTTTGGGGTATTTTGGGGTATTTTCTGGTACTTTGGGGTATTTTGGGGTATACTTTGGGGTATTTTGGGGTACTTGGGGTATTTTGGGGTATTTTCTGGCATTTTCTGGTACTTTGGGGTATACTTTGGGGTATTTTGGGGTACTTTGGGGTATTTTGGGGTATTTTCTGGTATTTTCTGGTACTTTGGGGTATACTTTGGGGTATTTTAGGGTATTTTGGGGTATTTTGGGGTATTTTCTGGTATTTTCTGGTACTTTGGGGTATACTTTGGGGTATTTTGGGGTACTTTGGGGTATTCTGGGGTATTTTCTGGTATTTTCTGGTACTTTGGGGTATACTTTGGGGTATTTTAGGGTATTTTGGGGGTATTTTGGGGTATTTTCTGGTATTTTCTGGTACTTTGGGGTATACTTTGGGGTATTTTAGGGTATTTTGGGGTATTTTGGGGTATTTTCTGGTACTTTGGGGTATACTTTGGGGTATTGTAGGGTATTTTGGGGTATTTTGGGGTATTTTCTGGTATTTACTGGTACGTTGGGGTATACTTTGGGGTATTTTGGGGTACTTTGGGGTATTTTGGGGTATTTTGGGGTATTTTCTGGTACTTTGGGGTATTTTGGGGTATACTTTGGGGTATTTTGGGGTATTTTCTGGTATTTTGGGGTATACTTTGGGGTATTTTGGGGTATTTTGGGGTATTTTCTGGTACTTTGGGGTAATTAGTAGGACCCCCCCATATACAGCAATGACAGGGAAAAGATGTAATCTAGCCAGAATGCACAAATTCGGATCAGTGTGCTATGCTTACCAGCAGGACAGAGGCAAGCTTGGGGTATTTTCTGGTATTTTCTGGTACTTTGGGGTATACTTTGGGGTATTTTAGGGTATTTTGGGGTATTTTGGGGTATTTTCTGGTACTTTGGGGTATACTTTGGGGTATTGTAGGGTATTTTGGGGTATTTTGGGGTATTTTCTGGTATTTACTGGTACGTTGGGGTATACTTTGGGGTATTTTGGGGTATTTTGGGGTATTTTCTGGTATTTACTGGTACGTTGGGGTATACTTTGGGGTATTTTGGGGTATACTTTGGGGTATTTTGGGGTATTTTCTGGTATTTTGGGGTATACTTTGGGGTATTTTGGGGTATTTTGGGGTATTTTCTGGTACTTTGGGGTAATTAGTAGGACCCCCCCATATACAGCAATGACAGGGAAAAGATGTAATCTAGCCAGAATGCACAAATTCGGATCAGTGTGCTATGCTTACCAGCAGGACAGAGGCAAGCTTGAGTCCAGATGTTAAAAAGGACTCTTTGTAGGACACGATAGAGGGAGCCCCTCACTCCTAGTCTACTATCCCGGTAAAGGGAAGGTGCAAAAGCACAGACTAGTGAAATTTGTCACCAAGACAACGTGTGAAATCGAGACACAGACAGAGGAGCCATGGCTGGACTCCGGGGTAAGGTATGGAGGGACAGAGACACCACAGCCTATTGTACTGAGCACAGGCGTGCAGGCAGACATCTAGACACCCCCAGAGGGCGATGACGAGGAGCACCCGAGGGTGACGTCAAGTGCCCCATGCAGTGGGAGATATCCCTCAAGGGAACACAAACCCCCAAGATATCTGAAAGATTATGCCCGGAGAGGTAGTGACGAGGATGACAGTACACTCGCCAGTATTGATTACTGCTACCGAGCGGTGTGTGGCGTGCCTCAGTCCTTTAAGGAAGCCATAGTGTCCCCAGAGTCGAGTAAGTGGGAGAGAGCGATGGACGAGGAGATGAGGTCCTTAGAGGACAACCACACCTTTACCCTTACCAAATTGCCAGAGGGCAGACAGACAGTGGGAGGGAAGTGGGTGTACTCAATCAAGGAAGGGATCGAAGGCCACGAAAAGTACAAAGCGAGATTTGTAGCTAAGGGTTTCAGTCAGAGGGAGGGTATAGACTATGGTGAAACATTCTCTCCCACAGCCAACCTGACCAGTGTAAGGGTAGTGGTTCAGAAAGCAGCTGAGGACAATCTGATTTTACATCAGATGGATGTGAAGACAGCCTATCTGCACGCACCCATAGATAGGGAGATATATATGGAACAACCTGAAGGTTACAAAAAGAAAGGGGGGAAGCTAGTGTGCAAGCTAGAAAAATCCATTTACGGCCTGAAACAGTCTGGGCGAAATTGGAACGAGATGCTTCACACATGCCTCATCGAGGATCACTTCCTACAGAATCCAGTAGACCCCTGTGTTTACTCAAGGGAGTCAAAAGAGTCAGGAAAAGTGATAATCGTCATTTGGGTGGATGATTTGATCATCGCAGCAGACAACTCTAGGAACCTAGATCAGGTGAAAGTTATGCTCTCCACCAGATTCAAAATGAAAGACCTTGGCAGGTTAAAGCATTTCCTAGGCATGGACTTTGAGCAGTCAGAAAATTGTGTAACAGTATCCCAGAAGAGATATGTGGAAAAGATCCTGAAACGTTTTGACATGCAGGAATGTAGAACAAGGGAAACACCATGTGATCAGAAACTTGATTATCAGGAGGATGCTCAGAAACTGACAGATGTGAAAATGTACAGGGAAGCCTTGGGTAGCCTCATCTACTTAACAACATGTACCCGCCCTGACCTATGTTTTGTAGTGAGTAAGTTGTCACAGCACTTTGCTGATCCTACAGAGGAACACTGGATCACGGTAAAACATGTACAGTAGATAAACTACTTTGTTTCAGAAAGAGCAGCGGAGGCTTAGGGCTTAAAGCCTACAGTGATGCAGACTGGGCTGCTGACATCACAGATAGAAAGAGTACTACTGGATACTGTGTTAGTTTAAACACAAACAGCTCACTGGTTTCATGGAAAACAAAGAAGCAGCCCACAGTGGCACTGTCAACTTGTGAAGCCAAATACATGGCCCTGGCCATGACGATACAGGAGTGTATTTATCTAGAACAACTGCTCGGAGGGATGGATAACTATGTATATAAGAAAACTGTTGTTTATGAGGACAACCAGGGTACTATTGCCATTGCGAGAAACCCTGTGTGTCGACAGAGGTGTAAGCATATGGATATAAAGTACCATTTCATCAGATCTGTCATCAGAGAAGAAAGGATGACACTGGTTTATTGTCCAACAGATGACATGGTAGCAGACGCTATGACGAAGCCTGCTTCAAAATTGAAACTGAGGAGATTTGCAGAGGTCATGTTTGGTGTGTAAATATTGACTGCCATACTCTTTTTGATGTTCTAAGACTGTGTTATTTTCTTTGTAAATTGTTGAGTTTATACAGTGTACTAAGCAACCATAAGTGGGAGTGTTGAATTTAGAGGGTGTATGTATGGTTGTAACTAATTGTAACTGTCCTCTACTACTCCCATGACTGCATATATATCTGTGTCCACTGGAGGGCGCTATAGGCGGAGCTTCTTCTGTCTACGCCAGGTTGGGAGTATATAAGTCTTGGTTCCCTCCTACTTTTTCTTCTTCCCACACATGCCTCTCCCGGAGAGGAGAACACATGAGCTGTTGTGGTATGAGTCAATGTGAATGAATAAACCGCTGCCAGCAGAGCAATGCCACAGATGGAAACCATGCCTCTTGTACATATTATTGTCGCCCCATAGCCATTTCTGTTAACAATTGCGAAACGTGTTTAGTCCCTTGTTTGAGCTGAATCTGAGTTGAACATGATTTGTGGAACTCCCTCTGGTGTTGTGGTCGTGGTATTCACTGACCTTTGGGAAGTATTTCGACATGTACAGGGGTATCTTAGTGGTGTAGTGTATCTTGTAGACCAGGCCCATTGCAAGTTGCTGTACTCTGTCGTCTACTCTAAGCCATCCTAGGTTGTCAAAATGGCCGGGGTGAGGTGGGTTTTAGGAGTAAGGTCAAGCAGTAGTCTGACCAGTTTTTTTTTTTTTTTTTATTTATTATCTTTTTCCCCCTCCTTTTTCCGATTTTTCTCCCATCCCACTGTTAGTCGTTATGCCAATTCCCAACCCCCTTCCTGGTTGTTGCGCACCCCCCCCCCCCTACTGTTGGTCCGGGAGGCCGGAGACTGTCACATGCTTTCCTCCGACACATGTGCAGCCAGCCGGCAGCCAGCCTGGCAGCGCAGATTCTCACCGGGAGAGTGTAATGTGTGGAAGGTCACACTACCTTTCTCCAGATCCTACCCTCGCTGTGCAGGCGCCCCGACCGAACTGTAGGGGTCACTGTCCACAACGCCCAGGACCTACCCACGGCTTCCCTCCCCCTAACTCAGCCAAACGAGTTAGTATAGCGATCAGCCCAAGCCAAGGCAATGCTGACTCTCCGGGAGTCGAGACCGCAGCCTCTTGCATTGGTGACGAGCACAATCTCCGCTACGCCACCTGACCGCCCCCAGTTTGTTTTGTGATGTTTGTAATCTTGTTTTTAGTGCCTTTGAGGTGCTTTGGTACCATGAGGTGCAAGCATAGTCGTAGTACCCTTGAATGAGTGCTCCTGTTAGAGTCTTCAGGGTATTCTTGTTTACCAGAGAGGAGATCCGGTACAAGAATCTTGTACGTTGGTTGACGTTTTTTATTACATTGGTTGCCATTTTGTCACAGGAAAGATTTGCCTCTAGGATGGAACCCAGGGCCCTCATTTATCAACAATGCGTAGAAAGTGTTGTATTTCCGTTCCTACGCACGGAATTTAGAATGTCGGGATTTATCAACCGTGCGTACACGGGTCCTACGCTCCTCCGTGTTGATAAATATAATTTGTTCTTACCGTCAATGCTTGTGCATGATTATCCATATTTGGTAATGAAACACCCCCATGGGATGTGAAATAATGGTCTAACCCGAGCGAACTCTGAGAAACTTCACTGAGAGGGAGATTGTTCACGGAGGTCTAAGCAAATAATTTAACGCGCTGTCGAACCAAGAAGACACAACGCGTGTTATGGGAGAAATACGCAACAGGGTGTCGGACTTGTACATGGTGATGTCAGATATCAACGGCTCCCTAAGACCATTGCTGCAATTCTGCCAGGACAGCTCAAAATACGAATAAAGACCGTTAACCACTGTTTGGCGTTGGTGTCAAACTGTCAATGTCATTATAACCACGCTGGAATATGAATGCCTTTATTCGTTTTGTTCGATTGGCTACCGGTTATAATATGATTTGTAGAGGCATACAATCTATTTTGTTGTCGGTATTAGGTATAGCCTATATAAATTATATATGCATAGCCTACATTATGCAACAGTAATTTGCACATAACGCAGCATGGCACAGACATGTCACACGGAGCCCCACGAAGCCTGCATACAGTAAATTTACTTGATCGTTAATATAACTGTTGTCCTTGTATCTTTACGCTTATGAAAACATTTAATAATATTTATAGGCTATAGGCCCTCGTTTGGCCATAATAGCCTATTCTCAAATGGCTAAATCTCCTCGCTGACGGACCCATGTATAGCCTATATCATATTCCTATATGTCTCCAGGGAATCGTGGGGCTCGGGGAAGAAAGGGAACCCCTGCTATAGCCTATCCTTTATAATGTTATGCTATTTTATTTACAGTAGTCTATTTATGATTTGTTTCCATAGCCGGTCTCAGTTATGCTGTGGTTGAGATGGGTCGGGATTAATGAAGCTGATAGGAGACTGCTTCTCGGCTATACGAATTAAAGGAAAGCCACGATTGAAAATAATGTACTTCCTTCTTGACAATAGCATATACTATAACAATAATACGAGAGTACAAGAACAATGAATCTCACTGCCATGTAGCCTTTATGTATAGCATGCCTATGTGATCAATAAAAACGCGAACATGAATTCCATCATCATATTTATGTTGTGTCTGTCCACTATGTTTGTTACTTTGTTATTTCCCCCCCCTATCTATGTAAAGCGACCTTGGGTCTCTTGAAAGGCGCTATATAAAATGAAGCTATTATTATTATTATTATTATTATTATTATTATTATTATTATTATTATTATTATTATTATTATTATTATTATTATTATTATTATTATTATTATTATTATTATTATTATTATTATTATTATTATTATTATCACGTCTGTGCGGGAGCTCACAAATAGACTGTCTTAGTCTCAGTGAAGTTTCAACGGAGGTCATCTATTCTAACCAACAAATTGAAGTAGAAAGCATTTCGTTGTGACCAATCTTATTTGGAAACATGACACACAAAATAATAGTATTTCACTTTTTATTTGAAACTATATTTAATCGCGTTTGGAGGTGGGTGTTCTGCGTCTGCCCCCCCCCCCCCCCCCATGCCAAACAAGCAGGCCAACCTCTTGTACTGTCGCTATTTTACAATGAACTATAATGAATTACGGTTCATACAGAACACGCGCCAGTGTTGAAACTAATGCACGGAAGCTTATTTCCGCGTTGAAACTAATGCATGAAACTGATGAAAGCATAATGCCGTCCGTCTGCAGTCTGCCGGGCGCCAGGTACGCATGATCTGAGATGAGCGTAGATATACGCACAGAGTCAAGCACACGTTCAAATTGATAAGTCCCACACTTTGCTTAGAAATGATCGTACGCACGGGTTACGCACATATCTGTGCGTACGCAACATTGATAAATGAGGGCCCAGGTATGTAATTTCATCTTTCCTTGTGATAATATTGTCACCCACTGTAAAGGAGAAGCCGTTGGCCATGCTGAGTTTGTTATTTGATCCAAAGAGAATGGACTCTGTTTTACCCAGGTGTAATGATAGTTTGTTATCAGCGAGCCAGGTACAGATTCTGCAGAGTTCAGAGCTGAGGGATTTTTCTGCCCCTTTGTTTCATCCCCTGCTGTTCTCCAAGTCTCCCATTAGACCGCAATTATGTCATGGCTGAACACCTGGACTTATAATGGCAGGTGAGCTCTCATCAACAGCCTGACCTACTCCTCTTCCAACTCAACTATGTGACTGCGTGACCAGAGAATGGCTTGGTTGGGATCCTGCTCCTATCATCTACCCCCAAGCTCAGTAATGCTCTTTTTCACCCACATGTGCAGTATACAGTATGGTTGGATGTTAGATTGTGAACAAACATGCCACTGGTTGGGTTTTCCTCTGCTAGGTGGATTAAACCTTCTGTACTACCAAGGAGAGTGGTCAGAATTTGGTGTTTTTTCCAATGGACGTTGCTTGCTGTTACACCACACATTACGTCTCCCTGAAAGTCAGTATTATTGGGTGACCTGTAGCAGCTATATCGACACAGTATATTGCTTGCTGACCCAGGGTCAGAACCCAGGTTTTATTTCCCCATGTATCCCCCTCCAGTGCACTGCTATCCTGTCTTTGTACCTTCCCCTTCCCCCTTGTGTGTTGTGTTTTTAGAATAGGTAAGTTTGAACCAGGTCATATTTTTTGTTTATGTTAGGTATAATCTGGTTGGCCCCTGTGTTCGGGCGTGACACATAGGTATAGTATTGCACAGTATGTGAGCGGCGCGCATCAACGTACGGCAGCATTAATAGCGTGTGACAAACCCTAACATTTTGGAGTTGTAGTGAAAAGCATATGTAACCATATCACCATAATTGTAGTGTGTGATAGCCTCCGGTGCTAGAATATAGCAGTGTAGCTGTTAGGAAGGTTGGTCCCTCTCCTCAGCTAGGTGTCACGTGAGCCGGCACTAGCATTTGACTATTGACAAGCCGAAGCAAAGATTTTATTCTATACTGAGTTGTTGAGAGAGACTTCTTCAATCCTCTGTGTCTGTGTTACTGTTTGGGACCTGCTACCCTGTTGACGTGTGTGTTCGTTTATATGTTTATACGTACAGTATGTGTGTGTGTGTGTGTGTGTGTGTGTGTGTGTGTGTGTGTGTGTGTGTGTGTGTGTGTGTGTGTGTGTGTGTGTGTGTGTGTGTGTGTGTGTGTGTGTGTGTGTGTGTGTGTGTGTGTGTGTGTGTGTGTGTGTGTGTGTGTGTGTGTGTGTGTACGCGTGTGCATGGGGGGAGGTGGGGAGGTTCACAATTGGGGGAACTGGAAAGCAGAGAAATATGTTATCTTTGAAATGGGGAAATTCAAGATGTCAGCCATAAAGTTTGCTGAGCAGCCAGATATTTCTCTGTTCTCACTCTCCCTCCTCTGTTTGATTGAGCTGAGCTTGACACTAAAATGAGATTGATTCATTCTCTCTCTCTCTCTCTCTCTCTCTCTCTCTCTCTCTCTCTCTCCTCTCTCTCTCTCTCTCTCTCTCTCTCTCTCTCTCTCTCTCTCTCTCTCTCTCTCTCTCTCTCTCTCTCTCTCTCTTCTGTCTCTCTCTCTCTCCCTCTCTCTCTCTCTCTCTCTCTCTCTCTCTCTCTCTCTCTCTCTCTCTCTCTCTCTCTCTCTCTCTCTCTCTCTCTCTATCTATCTGTCTCTCTCTCTCTCTCTCTCTCCCTCTCCCTCTCTCTCTCTCTCCATGGCGAGAGTTGTGAGTGACAGTTCAGGACCATGCACCTCATCATAACACAATATGGGCCCGCATGAAACCTGTAATTGTATTCACCATTAGTAAAGAGAGTAATGATAGAGTAGGAAGATGGATATCAGCCATGAAAATTAATATGAGGCAATGAAATATCAGCATCACCATTGTGTAATCTCGTCATTTTCATTGTGTAAGTACTGTAGTCTGTCCGTAATCCAATATGGAAATCAATAATAGCCTTTTAGAAAATATAGATTTTTGCAAAGAAGTAAAAATAAATGGATTGATTCGAAATTGTTGAACTAGAAATGTCGGTTTTGAGTGAATGGGAGTGGTTTCATTTTAAAGTTAAAGTTTTAAGTTTTAAATAAAGTAAACATTCTAAAAAACAGAAATAGCAGGACATTACTAGATATCAATAGATTATGTTATGAAGCTGAATTATCAGTGGAAGAACATATCAAATGAAACAGTTTTCAACCCCAATTAGAAAAAGTAAAGGGGCGACAGTGGCTCGGGAGGTAGAGCAGTCATCTGGTAATCCAGAGGTTCCCGGTTCGATTCCCGCTCCTCCCGGGCAGGGTTTTGAAGTATCTTGAGCAAGACACTTAACCCCTAATTTCTCCCAATGAGCCAGTTTGCACCTTGCATGGTTGCCTCCGCTCTTTGGATAAAAGTGCTATATAAATGTGAATTTCCTCCCATTCATACCTGCACAGAATCTTCAATTAGAGTTGAATCCAAAGTGAAATATCTAATAACAATGAGTGTTTATATTATTAATATTATATAAATAGTATTAGAAGAGAAGACATCAATTGTCACCATTTAACAGATATGAAGAAATCTCTGTCATTGGCTAGGGATCTTACTATTATTTTATTTAAAGCAGAAGGGTATCTCTAAATGAATTAATCCATGTCACTCCCTATATGTCTCTTCCAATAATATTAAAAAAGACAACTCAATTATTTTCCAATTCCTATGGAAAAATAAAACATTATATTAAAAGATCACAGCTAGTCAAAGAATATGATAAGGGTGGTATCAATGCTTTAGGTAAGCAAGATTTCAATTTCCACAGACAGATTAGATTCTTCAGTATTTCCCCCCTCATGACATCTTTATGGAATAATAGAGTAATTACAATTAATAGGGAATCGATATTTAAAAAGAAATGGTATGAGGGAGGTATTTTGGGATGGGCCTAAAACTCAGTATGGAGTATTGCACATTGTATAGATTAGATTTAGTTAGCTGTATATATGTACATGGAAT